>NC_048604.1:100523205-100823205 GCF_003668045.3 Cricetulus griseus
GAAATCCAGGATAGAAGTTCAAACAGGGCAGGAACCTGGAGGCAGGAGCTGATGCAGGGGCCATGGAGAGGTGCTGATTACTGGCTTGCTCTTCAAGGCTTGCTCAAACTATTTCTTTAGAGAACCCAATGACACCAGCCCAGGGATGGCACCGCCCTAATGGACTTGGCCTTCCCACACCAATCACTAATTGAGAAAATGACCTACAGGCTTGCCTACATGCCAGAGTTATGGAGGCATTATCTCAGTTGAGGCTTTCTCCTCTCCAGTGACTGTAGCTTGTGTCAAGTTGAAATAAAACTAGCCAATGCAGTATGAAATGCCATAATGCAAATCATTACTTTGTGTATTAATTTACAAATTTTTAAAAAGAAAATTTCTCTTCAAATGAGCTCAGCCTCTAGTCCTCCTCATTTTATATACCTAAAGGGCAAGTATTGACAATGAATATGAGACAACTGTAATCCCAATCCAGTTAGCTTATGGTACACAGCCACCGAAAATTAAATCCATAGCCTCTTCGAGTCAAAAGAAACTGAAACTTGATTCTGAACAAATATAAGCTATCTCATTATACAAACTTATAATCTAGCTCATTATATAAACTTAACTGGCTGAACCTAGACGACTATGAATGAATTAAGAAAATGCCACATGTTCAGAAAACGTTAAGGAAATTCTTCAAAATATTGGGTCTTGATATTGAACGAAAAGAATGAATTATTTCAATCCCTCCAGGAGGGATTTCTATGCAATAAATCTATAGATTTCTCACATGGTAAGATCAGTAAAGAGACTTTGGGCTTTGTCTTTTTAACTGTTTCTTCTCATTCACATAGTCAGTAGGAATGTCAGATACAAGGATACTATTCATGACAGAGAAATCTCTCCTGCTCCTCATCCCCACTTTTGGCCCACTTAAAATAATGAATGCATCTGTACGAATAGGAAGGGCATGTCTGTGAAATATTTGCTTCTGAATGTAAAGGCAGTATTAAAACATTACTCAGTTACATAAAATATATTAGTAGGAAAATAGAAAGTAAATCAAAATTTAAAAGACTTAGTAACAATAGTATGTTATCATAAACATTGGGTCTATATTACATGGCTACATGCTTCTGGGTTCCTGCATATGTGTGTGTGGGGTTGTTGTTTGTGCATGACTGTATGGGTTATATAAATGTATGTGTTCATGTATTCTTGCGTGTGTGAAGGCCAGAGATTAATGTCTGTCATCTACCTTGATTGCTCTCCAGTTGTTTTGTTTTGTTTTTATTTTTTATTTTTTTTTGAGATTGGGTCTCTACTTGAATTTAGAGGTCAACAAATTTGCTAGACTAGCCTGATTCCATGCACCCAGAATCTGCCTGTATTCACTCTCCAGTGCTGGGTGGGGGGAGCATGGAAATCACAAATGCACCCAGCTTTCCCATGGTTAGTAGGTATCTAAAATTCAGGTTCTCATGTTTGTGAGGTAAGCACTTTACCCTATGAGCCATCTCTCCAAAATCAGGACTGTCATTTTTTGAGATCATTTTGTCTGTATATGATTTTTATAACTTAGTAATAATAAATGTTGTATAATTTTAAAACTTAGCTTGAAATATTTAATAATGTTATAAAGCATTGAGATCATATAATATACACATATGTACCTCTCACCAAATTCAAGAAATTACATATACCAAAATAATTGTTGATCTGATAGCATCTAGATCAAACTTCACAACTTTCCAAGGGTCAGCACAGCCTAGGATTTGGTAGATTTCTTTCATTTATGATTTATGTATGTTTATTTGAATATCCCCTGACTTTAAAAACATTTATTTAAATTTTTGTCATACAACATATTTTGGGTTTTTAAGTTTATTTTGATTCCCTAATGTTTTAAATTTTATATAAAATATATACTCTTTATATGCTACTGAAACTTACTTTCCTCATTCATTATTAAACTTGGAACTTCATCCATATGCATTTAAATATTTCTAGGCCAATGCACTTTACTTTTGTATATTATTCTATTGTATGAATAGAATAGAATAGAATAACCAAAATGCACTCTTGATTGACATTTGAGTCTTTCTGATTTTATCTGTCACTGTTTAATTAATGGAAAACTATTTCCATTAGTAGTGTTGTATTGATATCTAAATGTGATATGAGAATTGACTCAGAACATTCAGAACATAGACTTGTGAATAAAGTTAACTGCTTGTTTCACAATCACTGAGTACCTGAGTTTAGATAACCAACAACCATGTAAAAGCTGGGAATGGTGATGGATGCCTATAATTCAAGCACTTTCAAGACAGGAGGAACCTGGAAGTTTGTTGGCATGCCATGCAGGTTTAGTGAGAGACCTGGTTTCAAAACATGTGTTGTCAATCAATATGGCTCCCAAGCCTAATACTCTCTGTGTTCATTCCAAGAGCCCACATGGTGGAAGAAAAAAAAGAAGAACTTTTTTGTTGTTGTTGTTGTTGTTGTTTTTTCTTTGAGACAAGATTTCTCTATGTAGCTCTGGCTGTCCTGCAACATAGTTTGTAGATCAGGTGGGCCTCGAACTCACAGAAATCTCCTTGCCTCTGCCTCCCCAGTGCTGGAATTAAAGGCATGCACCTAAATGAAGAACTCCTACAAGTTTCCTCTGACTTCTTTACATACCAGGACACTTTATCATGCAAATACACTCAAAAATAAATAAACAGCCTAGCACAGTGGCAAATGACTTTAATCTCAGAATTCAGGGGCAGATTTCTCTGAGTTCAAGGGCAGCCTATTCTACATATCTAGTTCTATGTCAGCAAAGGCTATATATATAGTGAGATAACAACTATAAAACTAAAACTAACTAAAAAATAAATATAATTTTTTTAAAATGATGGGGAAGTGATTGAGGAAACAACTTAGTCTAAAGTCTACCTTTGGTTTATACACACACACACACACACACACAGAGAGAGAGAAGAAGAGAGAGGAGAGAGAGAGAGAGAGAGAGAGAGAGAGAGAGAGAGAGAGATACAGACCTGTATAAGTAAAATTTCTAGGTACTAGTATATTAATGTGTACTGCCAGACTGATCTATAAGTTTTGTATAAAGTTATACTTATAAAACCAGTGTATAATTATCACAAATAGCATGAATGGGTTTTGATTTTAATTCATTTCATTTCTAGTACATTTGAGACAACTTTTTGAATAGGATAGATATTTCCAGTATTCTATGGAATTCTCTTTATTCACTAATTTATATAATAAGAGGAAACTTAATAGAGTCATTCAATAATGACACAGATGTTTAAATTCTGCAGAACTTTGGTGAGAGAACCAAATGTGTAAATAAAATGTGATGGTTAGTGTGGAATATACAAAAAGGTGCTGGTTTTCTGGAGACTAAGATGAAAAAGAAAAACATCTTCCATGGGAACAGAGTCAGTATCAAGTTATGTATTCTTAGCAATAGTCACAGCAATATCTTCTGAAGGTGATACCCTGTATATTATTTGTGCTCTTGCCTTATCATTTAAATATCATATAACATATTATATGGATTCAATACTTGCAATATTTCTAATCAACCACTTAGTTCCATGAGGGTGAAGATATGGGGAAAGGAAATTGATGAAAATGCAGAGGGTTAATTCCTAAGTCACTGATTTAAGTGAGACACAATAATTAGGCATAATAAGTGCTCTGACATGCACTTATACACATATACATACACACAAAGAATTCACTTTAAAAAGGTAAGTTTCAAAAAAAACTGATGAAAATAAAGATAATTTCCTTAAAAGTTATGTGCATTTTTATTAAAATGGGTGGAATTGGAGAAATTTTCCTTCAGTGAAATAAGTGAGTCACAGAAAGGCAAATATCATATTCATACAAGGAAACTTAAAATGTTGATCTCAAAGAGCATAAATCAATGAGTATGCGAGTCTGGAAAGGGTATAAGAAGGGCATGAGGAAAGTTTAGTATCTAAATGAATGAGTAAGCTCCAGCACCCTGCAAGATAATATGGTGCCCACCATTCACAATTATTGTATTATGAAGAGCTAAAAGACACGAATTTTATAGACTCAGTACAAGAAATGGGAATGCTAATTTTCTTGATGATTGCATGTCATGCATATGTATTGACTTGTCACACTCTATCCCATTACTATGTACAATTATATGACAGCTTAAAATAGAATGAACAGGCTAAATACAACTTAAAATAGGAAACTGGGTGAGTATAAACCTTCACTCAATTTAGAAAATAATTTTCTTTATTTTTAATGGACAGGTAAAATTGAATGTGTTTATCATGAACATAAAGTGTGCTGTACACTTTACGTGTGCCATTTCCAAGTTGTAGTGATCATTTTTAAGCCATTTCCAAGTTGTAGTGATCATTTTTAAGCCATTTCCATGTGTTTGAATTTCTCCCTTTCCTTTTCTCTCTTTATTGAGGTAAAAGTGATAAACAAAAAACTAGCGTATACTTACAGTAAAAGAAAAACACAAATATTTCAGAGAGATGGGAAAACATCCATTTCTATTTAGCTATAAAATGAAGATAATATTATTCATCTTGTCGGATTGTCATAAGCATTAGGGATTAAGGATGAGTCGGCTGAGCATAGAGCCTGGAGCTGAGCAAGTAGTTTGCAAACACTGTCTCCCTTTATTCTATTTTTCTCAGAATTACAGGATTATGGAATTATTTTTTATTATAAAGAAATAGCAATATGTTGTTTTATCATCTTACCTTTTGTTGAAAGAAGTTAAACATCATTATCTGTTTAACTATGCTTGTAGTCATTATAACTCCCCAAATGAGCTGACAATATTGGAGCAATGAATTGTTTTATTTTGTGCTGAAAAAGCTACAAAACAAATCCAAATATGATGCAGGGTTAGAGTTCATATTTGTGGGGGAGCATTATGTCACTAACAATGTTTCATGAGGTTCCTTACATAATAATCTTTTCGCAGACCATCGAGTCCCAGCCTCCAGGCTGTTTTGGATTTGAAAGTCAGATAGCACAGGTATCAGAAATGCCTGTGAAGTAGGAGTAAGGTCTGAGGTGAATCTGGTCAGCTTTCTTATGTTAAAGAGCAGAAATAGGGCTCTTTGGTAACCTTGATGCTATTTTATAGAGCATTTCTTGTTCTTGACTGTATTTCTAATAGACAACAATTTGAGAACCCCCTTCCAAATGAGAATTTCTTTCTTCAAAATGCTGCTTAATCAACGGCTTCCTCTCCAAAAGTAGGCATTATTTTGGAAAAGCAACCAAGAGATTTTTTTTCTTTTCTCCACTCCCAAGGAGTGGATATATTGGATTTTTAAAAATAAATTTAAAAAAACAATAATATTTCAGCCTTTAGGTATCTTACTGTTCACAACTTCAAATTTTATGTTCTAAAATGAACTGAGACAATGTGTGTAGCAGCCTATGCAGAAACCATAATAGCAAAGACATAGTTATATTTCAAGGTTTGAGTCTCAGAATACCTGTCCAGTACAATATATTTAAAAGGCAGCCAAGTAATATAGGTTATTCTAGAAGACTCTATAAATTACAATTTAAACAGACTTTAATATAAATGCTATATTTGTGAATGCCATTAAGAAGAATACAGTGTTTTTTACTTTAATATTTCTCTCTGGGGAGATGATTTTGCCTGTTTTGTCCTCTTTTAAGATCTGTATCTTGGTGCTGTCTCAGATCTTCCATATTGTCCTCATCAAAGCTCAAAATAACATTATAAAGTTGAAATAACATGAAAGTAGTTGAAACTAACTCATGCTCAGATGAAAATGACTCCTTATCCTTCCAAAGAATTTCAATGTTCACAACATAATTTTTGACAACAATGAATCGCCATCATTAAAAGTAAGGAATATTAACAAAAGTAGTAGGAGCTCATGGACCCCAGTCTGACAGCTGGGGAACCAGCACAGGACCAAACCAAGCCTCCTGAATATGGGTGTCAGTTGGGAAGCCAGCACAGCCTACGGGGCCTCTGGCAGTGGAACCAGTATTTATCCCTAGTTCACAAATGGACTTTGGGAGCCCATTTTCTATGGAGGGATACTCTCTTAGCCTAGATACACGGGGGAGGGGGAGCATGGGCCCTGGCCCAAAGATGTGACAGACTTTGATGATCCCCCATGGAAGGCTTCACCCTCCCTAGGAAGTGAATGCAGTTGGGATGGGGGATGGTTGCAAGAATGGGAGAATGGGAGGGAAAGGGAGAGGGAACTGGGATTGGTATACAATTTAAGATTGTTTCTAATTTAAATAAAATTTTATTAAGAAACAAAGTAGCAAAATGAATCACTTCTTGATGATATGCTGCAATGAAGGGAGAATGAAGCCACCCTTGACTTGAGAATTGCTATTCACTAAAATCTCTACTATATACTTTGAATGAAGTAGGAGCTTAATATTCAGAGATTTTGAAATGGGCCAATTTGTATGTTGCAGAACACATGAGCTCCTTTTAGAAGATGAGAATGATCACATTTGAAATACCTATGTTTTGTTTACATTCACCTCTTGCAAAAAATTCTTGAAGCTTAGATTTTATTTTTCTGGTGGGTTTGGTAGGGAATATTATCTAATACACCTCTAAAAGTAAATACTCAGTATCCTGTCTCTTTCTGACTCTACCACAAAATAAACAAATGAGGAGTAGAGGTTGGGAGAAAAGAAGCAAAAGCAAAAGCTACATGACTAGGAGTGATTATTAACCCTGATCTTAATATAGGAAGAAGACTTGCCTCTGCATCCTAGAGTCCATATGAATATTAGTCTGAATTTACATTGTCTGCAAATGTAACAAAAGATTAACACAGTTAAAAGAAAATTGAATTACCTTCAATGTTCCCATAAAAATACTAGACACAATTACAAATTCTAGTTTTCTGGTCAGTGAATATGAATTTTTGAAATAGATTGTGAGAAAGCAATGTGAGGAATACTTTCAAACAGTTGTCATGCAGTCTAAATTGTATTACTGACTCATAGCTCAGGAATTCCATTATTACTCCGTGCTTGATGAGATGATCATATCTTTGATAACACTGTAAAATGTGCACCGAGCCTCCTCTATATTCTGCTGGCAGTCATTAATCCAGGAGAAATAAAAAAATCATCTTGCCCACCTTTAATTTTTTTCTTCCCCTAGCAATTTCACTGAATCTCACTACTGTCCCTGCACTAATATCCTTGATACAACTCATGTCTTTCTCATTTCTGTCTTCTTTGATTAAAAACCTTCTTTCCATAGGTATTGAAAGGGAAATTTCAATTTTCTATTCACTTTTGCCTTTACTTCTCAAGGATAAAAATTCTCCTAGCACATCATTGCTTTTAATAAGATGTTCTGTTCTTAAACCTTCTGAGAGCAGTAAGATAGTAAATAAAGCTTTGGTCAGTGAACTCCATTAAAAACAGTGTGCTTAATTTGTTCATTTATTTGTTCACAGCGATTTATTAACTCATTACTGTATGCCCAGGGCTAGACTAATTGCTATTACAAAATTAGTGAATAGGATAGATAAAGTCTTGATTAAAATGAAGATTATCAAAAGAATAGACTGCACAATAATTACAAGAGTCAGGATGCTATAAAGTGCCACATACATGTGTCACCAAATGATACTAGACAACTTGTGAAGGCCATCTGCAAGAAGGGCATTTTAGCAAAATATGAAATGTTTACTAATAGTTAAAAATGGTAAAGGTGGTAAGGAGACATACCTGAACAATACACGAATGCTTAAAGGCAAAAGAAATCATTACTCACTTTTAGAAAAATAATTTCTTATAACCATCCTGGAGAAAAGTTTGGAGGATGGACATGATTAAAATTATGGGAAATGTCAAATATGTGCCATGCAACTCTTATAAAAGAAAGTGTTTAGTTGGGAGCTTGCTTATAGTTTCAGAGACTTAGTCTATAATCATCATGGTGGGATGCATGGAAGCATATATGCAGACATGGTGCTGGAGCAGTAGCCAAGAATTCTAAACTCTGATCCAGAGATACAGACAGAGAGGGGGGTGTTCTGGCTAGTTTAATGTCAATTAGACACAAGCTAAAGTCATCTAAGAGGAGGGAACCTCACCTAAGAAAATGCCTCATAAGATCAGGCTGTAAGGCAAACCTGTAGGGCAATTTCTTAATTAGTGATTGACAGAGGAGGGCTCAGTCCATTATCGGTAGTGCCATCCATGGGCTGGTGGTCTTAGTTATATAATAAAGCATGTTGAGCAATCCATGGGGAGCAATCCATTAAGCAGCATCCCTCCATGGTCCATGCATCAGATGCTGCCTCCAGGATCCTGCCCTGCTTGAGTTCCTGTCCTGACTTCCTTCAGTGATGAACAGTAATATGGAAGCATAAGTCAAATAAACCCTTTCCTCCCCAAGCTGTCTTGGTCATGATGTTCCATAACAACAATAGTAACCATAACTTATACTCATTCTTACGAGTTTTTGGAAATTTACAAACACTATTTTAAATAACTCCCTGGCCAAGGAGTGGATAATCTGAACTGGGAGAAATGAGTCACTATGCAATATATTGACAGTAACTCCCCAGCTGCTAGATAGACCATGAGGGTGCTGCAAGCAAAGACTGATGAGTCGATAGGTGGTTTGTGAAATAGTAAACAGCAAGGTAAGGTAAACAGTAGCAGCTGCTTCCCTTCCCTTTTAAAGACTTGCAATACAATGTACTCATTTTGTAGCCATTATATACATGTATGAAAGTATCAAAGAATGAAATACATTAAATAAAATATGTAAATAAAATACATAAGTAAAATATATTAAATCATATCAAAGATGCTCAGAAAAATAGCTTATTAAATTTCAATTTAATTCACATATCATAAAATTCCCTCACTTAAAGGGTATAATGAGAGCATCATACAACTACCACCATTATTTAATTCCAGAATATTTCATCACTCCAGCATGAAATGTTATCCACATTAGCAATCACTCTGCATCCCCCCTACCTCCAGTTACTAGCAACTTCTAATGTCTTTTCTATCTCTATGGATTTGTTAATTGTAGACATTCAAGTGACAATTATGAAATATATGGTCTTTTGTGCTTGACTTCTTTCACATAGCATAATGTTTCAAGATTCACCATCATGTTCTAATGCACTTCAGTATTCATTCCATTTTATTTTTGAACAATGTTTCATAATATGAATAAGGTGCATGTTATTTAATCATGCATCTGCTCTTGAACATTTGAGTTGTTTTTATATTGTGGATATTATCGATAATGTTCACTGCTCATTCACAATATGTTTTCCATTTTCTTGAATTTAAATCTAAGTGGGAAAGTGCAGGGTCAAATGGTAATTGTATATTTAGCATTTTTAGGAACTGCCAGACTTTTCCAGAGCAGCTGCACCATTTTACGTTCCCATAGCTATGTAAAGCTTTGCTATGTCAGTGTGTGCAAGCATCAAGGAAGGAGGCAATTATTCATACCAGAGAAGTAGCTGTGGCTACTACTGCAAAAATACAGCAGCTTTGGAGTCAGAAAGGCATGAATAAAACCTCACAGTGGGACAGCTGGGTTTAGTTTGCATTAAGATAAATAGAACTCATCACTAATGTGTCACAAAATTGCAAAGCAAAGAGAGGATCTAGAGATGTAACAAGCAAGTTTGTTCCCAGCTTTTAACCATGGCATGGTGGACAGTTGAGTTAACACTTTTGAGATCAGGTCTATACAATCAACAAATAAAATGAACATTTGTCATCATGTCACATCTTAGGGATTCTGAGCATCAAGTTGAAGAGGCAGCAAAAGTACTCATGTAATTTAGGGTATAGCAACAGTAGTTCTAACCAAGACAATGTCTTTGCTTAGCATCAATATGGTTTATAGAATTATTGTCAGTAAAGTCATGAGTTCTTTTTATTACATGTCTTTATTTCAAGAGACACATGTGCTACAGAATTGCTAGATGAACAATCATTTAATGTTTTGCATTTGTTAAAGATTGTTTTATGCCCCACTATGTCATTAATATTAGAAAAAAATTCCATGCACCATTGAGAATAATGTGGGCTCCTATGGAAGATCTGTTAGATCCAATTGATCTATGGTATGACATTTCTTTGCTGAATTTTAGTTTAGACGACACATAAGATAAAAATTTGATATTTAAATCTCTAAATATTGCTATATTGGGGCTTATCTAAACTTTCATACATTTTAATATTCATTTTTAATAAATTTGACAACCCCAACATTTGGCATTAAATATTTACAGTTTGTGTATCTTCTTAATGTATTATTCTCTTTATTAACATCTATGGCTTTTATTTCATCTACTAATTTGGGACTGAAATCTACTTTAACAGATATAATAATATCTATATCTACTTATTTATAATTTCTTTTTTAAAAAGAATATTCTCTCATATACTGTATCACAACTATGCTTTCTCCTCCCTCCTCTCCTCCCAGTCCCTTCCCCAGACATCTTCTCTCCCCCACACCCACTCCTCTTCCTATCCCTTCAGGAAAGGGATGGCTTCCCACGGATATCAACCAAATACAGCATGTCAAGTTATAACAAAACCAGGCACATCCCACCATATTAAGGCTGCAGAAGGCAAACCATCAGGAGAAAAAGGACCCCCCAAGCAGGCAAAAAGAGTCAGAGACACCCCAACTTCCCACTGGTAGAAATCCCTAAATTGAGAGCCATGCCAGACACTGCCTACATAATCAGGAACCAGAGTCTGGATAGCACAGACCAAGGATAAAATCAAACATGATCAGAAAAAAAAAGCAATTAAATGATTACTAATGATAATCTGCTATACTCTATACTTGTAGACAAGAGCCTAGCCCAACAGTCATCAGAGAGGCTTCACCAGCAACTGATAGGAGTAGATGCTGGTGAAGAGGACAAGGAAGAAATATTTATGACTTCTACTTAGGGCAGTAAGTTGATTTCCACCCTTTTACTCTTTATTTTCAAATGTCTGTGCCAGTGAGGTGTGTTTCATTAGACAAGTCATTAAATATTGGATTTTTCAATACAGTCAGTTAACCCATGTCTTTTGAATGATGAGTTGAATCCACTTGCATTTGAAGTTACTACTAGGAGAAGCTTTGTACTTCTTATAGTTTTGTTGGCTGCTGGATTAGTTGGTTGGATTATTGATAGGTCTTTTCTTCCTACCCTGTTAGTATAACAGATTTACTGTTTTGCAGTGTAGCGATGAGGAATTCCTACACAGCTCTTCTATGCTCATATATTCCCCTCACAATATGTAGTTTTCCTATTTTCTTGTAATTGATATTTTATTCTTCTTCTGTGTATGATATTCTTTTAATTATTTTCTGCAATGTCAGTTTGAGTGTCATGAGCTGCCTTAATTTGTGCTTCTCTTGACATTTTCTTTGTCTCCATAAATTCTAACTTTTCTGGGTATAGCAATCTTTGTTGATAATTATTCAGTTTTATTAATTGAAATATTATCATTTCATGCTTTCCTAGCTTTAAGGTTAAGGATGATAAATCTTTTGTAGCTTTGATGTTTCTGACTTTGCCTGTGATGTGATCCACCTTAGAGATTTGTATTGAAGATGAAATTAAATAATATCCATTAAGCTATCATATGGCAGAGAATCAGCAATTGTTTCTTCATATCCCTGCCTCATTCATTCCAGCTAAAATGCTTAAAGCTCTTTGGGGAGGGCATTATAAATTAAGAAGATAACACAGAGTATTAAATATACATAACCTGACAACACAGCTTAGGGACAGAATAGGTTAGGTCAAGTGCATAGATAATATCCATATAATTTAAACAATCTTGGAAGTTGGTCCTATGAAATAATTAAATGTTCAATATATTCATTTTCACACAGGGAATAAAGTGGCTAAAGTCTCAACTAATGTATGTGTGATTTTTAAAGCTATTATGAACAAACAAGGTGCTTTACATACATCAAGCTATTTGCCTACTGTTTTAAGAGTGGAGTTAGGAAGATACCACTTCAATCTTTATTTCATAAGTAAGTACATCGAGGCATAGCGAGATTAATAACAAAATATAGAAAATATCCATAGGAAGATGTGAAGGGGGAAAAACATACAGTGTGAGGATCAAGAGAAAAGGCCATGATAGATGTTAAATGGTAGTAAGTACTACTGAACAAGTTACTTGGGCTTGTTGGATCATATCAAATGCTCGGTGCTTTAAAATGTAAATTGATTTGGTATGTACAGCAGGAGGAGTAGATACCTGCTTCCCAGAGAATGTATATGTATATGTATAAAATCTTGCTAGCTCTTACATTATTAGGTGCAGTCTTTGTTTATGAGGAACTTATTGCATCATGGGCAAGGTGAGGCATATAATATTAAATAAGATCAAATACATGAGATGACATGTGATGCAAAGGTTTTGAAAATTCTAAAGAGGCCGGCACTATGGCTGACAATGATCTGTGATAGTTTCCACTATAAGGATGAGTCACTTTGCTAAGTAGAGTGGTATTTTATGAAGTGGTAAAGCAACAAGAGAAATTCTTGAAGCAGGAAGAGGCAGTGATTTCAAATAAAATGTTCATTCTTTAGTTTTGTAAGTGTACCAAAATAGTGACATGTTAACATTAGAGGAAGCTAGCTGAAGATTACAAAAGGAGCTTTCTGTACTACCTTATCACTCTTACATGAATATGAAAATTTGTCTTAAGTTTTAGAATAATTGTATGCATGGCTAAATGTGAGAGACAGAGAAAGTGTGTGTGTGTGTGTGTGTGTGTGTGTGTGTGTGTGTGTGTGTGTGTGTGTGTGTGTGTGTGTGTTGAAGAACATAAGTGAAGAAGGAAATGGGAGAACAAGTCCTTGTTCTCTTGTTATAATTGAGACAATTGATGAAGATCAAATAGGAGTTAGTTATATAGAACCAAAATTGTGACTAACTCACTTCAATACTCCTGATATACAATAAAATAGGGAATGAGCTTAAAGTATGAGAGAGATGAGTGAAGGGTATTTAGCACCAAATTCATTGTTAGCAAATCCATGCATGTTATGATTTTAGTGCATACAAGTTAAATTATGGAAAGCAAATTTCTAGAAGTTATTGATGTCAAATTTAACAAATAAAGAATGAAAATATGATCTCCTCTATAAATACTTGTAGAATGGTTTATTTACCAGATGGGAATAATGCTCTGGCTTTAATCAGCAACATATTGCATAGTGAATGCTACCCTGTGATAAGTAGCATTTTTACCATTAAAATTAATTGGCAAATGTGGCTGGATTTTTAGGATGTATTTGCAACATTTATTAACAAAGGCATGAAATGACCTGCCATGGTTTCATGTCTGCTAATGGAGAGTTCAGAAAGTCATTGAATAATGTTATTTCAAGGTCCAGGGTCGAGCCTGAATATTGCATTTTAAGTTATGCCATTTTCATAGATTCTCAAATAGAGATAAGAAATGATATATGTTGAAAGCTCAATATAAATATGGAGGAATATATATACATATATATATGTGTGTGTGTGTGTGTCGTAAATACTTATATATATATATGCTTTTCTATATAGAGATATGCATATATATTCTGTATATTTAGTCCTTTGACTAGTCACAGAAAATATTAGTATTAATAATTTATTTTATTATTTTGTATCCATCTACTCAACAATAGCCATCGCATCTGGAAATTTCAAAATGCTGGCCTCACTTTTAAGGTTTTCATAAACTGCAGAAACTGTCAGATTTACACATAATTTGCTTTATAGGTGAAATCTTCATTCCTTATGCACAGGACACTGCAGAAAACCACAAGTTTCCACCTACCATTGAAAAAAGGGACAGATGCAAAAAAAAGTAGGCAGGGAAGTAGAGATGGCTTGATAAGGAGCAGAACCACAAATGATTATGACTTCACAAAGCTCCTACCTTCTATTATGTCCTGTAGTCACATAAATCATAGAAATTGCCCTTGCATTCCAAATCTGCATAAGGTTTCACTTCCATTATTTTTGTTCTGAAGATTTTTCCAACAAGAAAAAAACATCTAAAATGTCTCCCTGTATTATGGTATCTCCATTCTTGTTATCTTCAATTCTTCCCCTGACTCAACCTTTCTGCTCCCTCATGTCCTCTGCATCCCTCCTCTTCTCCCGTTCTTATTCTCCTAGCTCCCTCCCTCCTCTTCCAGTGCTCCCAATTTGCTCACGGGATCTTGACCCTTTTCCCTTCTCCAGGGGACCATGTATGTCTCTTTAGAGTCCTCCTTGTTTACTAGCTTCTCTGGCAGTGTGGATTGTAGGCTGGTAATCCTTATCTCTATCTCTAAAGTCCACCTGAGTTGTACATATTACGTTTGTCTTTTTGTGATTGGGTTACCTCACTCAGAATGGTTTCTTCTAGTTCCAACCATTTTCCTGAAAATTTCAAGATCCCATTTTTTTTTTCTTCTGAATAGTAATCCTTTGTGTAAATGCACCACATTTTCCCTATCAATTCTTCAGTTGAGGGGCATGCAGGCTGCTTCCAGTTTCTGGCTATTACAAATAGTGCTGTTATGAACATCATTCAACAGATACCCTTGTTGTATGAATGTGCTTCTTTGGGGTATATGCCTAAAAGTGGAATTGCTGTATCTTGTGGTAGACTGATTTCCCTTTTCTGGAGGAGTCGCCATACTGATTTCCAAAGTGGCTATACAAGTTGGCACTCCCACCAGCAATGCAGAAGTGTTCCCCTTTCTCCACATCCTCTCCAGCATAAACCGTCATTGGTGTTTTTGATTTTGGCCATTCTGACAGGAGTAAGATGGTATCTCAGAGTTGTTTTGATTTGCATTTCCCTGATGGCTGAGGATGTTGAACACTTTGTTATGTGTCTTTCAGCCATTTTAGATTCCTCTATTGAGAATTGTCTATTTAGTTCTGTACCCCACTTTTTAATTTAATTGTTTGGTGTTTTGTGGACTAGCTTCATGAGTTCTTTGTATATTTTGGAGATCAGCCCTCTGTCAGATGTGGGGTTGGTGAATATCTTTTCCCAGTCTGTGGGCTGTCATTTTGTCTTGCTGACTGTGTCCTTTGCCTGCAGAAGCTTCTCAGTTTCAGGAGGTCTCATTTATCAATTGTTGCTCTCAGTGTCTGTGCTGCTTGTGTAATGTTCAGGAAGTGGTCTCCTGTCCCAATTAATTCAAGGGTATTTCCCCCTTTGTCTTTTAATAGGTTCAGTGTAGCTGGATTTATCTTGAGGTATTTGATCCATTTTGACTTAAGTTTTGTGCATGGTGATAGGCTTGGGTCTCTCTGCAGTCTTCTATATGTCCGCAAACAGTTATGCCAACACCATTTGTTGAAGATGTTCTCTTTGTTACATCATATAAATTTGGATCGTTTCTCAAATATCAGGTGTTCTTAGGTTTACAGAGAAATCGGGCACTAGGGAAATGTCTGGAGATCTACAAAGATGACATCAGCTAACAATTTAAGCAATGGAGGAGAGGTTACCTTAAATGTGCTCCCCAGATAATGAGATTGACAACTGACTTATATGCTACCCGATATCCCTCATCCAGCAGCTGGTGGAAGTAGAAGCAAACACCCACATCTCATCACCAAACTGAACTGGAATCCAGATGTAGATGAGTGAAGAGCAAAGGGGTTCAGACCAGGCTGGTGAAACCTACATAAAACAGCTGACCTGAACATCTGGAAATTCTTGCTCCCCTGACTGATAGCTGGGATACCAGCATGGGACTGATCCAGACCCCAGGAACATAGGTTTCAGTGAGGAAAATCGGAAATTTATGGGACCTCCTGTAGTCGTTCAGTACTTATCCCTAGCATAGGCGTGGACTTTGGGAGCCCATTCCACATAGAGGAATACTCCCTGTGCCAAAGCACATGGGGGTTGGCCTATGCCCTATCCCAAAGGATATGACAGACACTGATGACACTCTATGGAAGTCCTTACCATCCCGAGGAGCAGAAAGGATATGTGATAGGTAGGGTTTTAGTTGGGGGGTGGTGGTAGGGGAGGATGGGAGGGAGAAGGGAACTGGGATTGCCATGTAAAACAATCTTGTTTCTAATTGAAATAAAAAATATGGACAATAAATAAATAAATAAAACTCATTTCAAAAAGAAAAAAATATTTATTTGTAATAATAAAATCCTATGCAATAGGCTCCTTAGATCCTATTTTAAAATACTGCTTCTGGGCCAATGAGACTACCAAGAAAGGAAAAATACTTTTTGTGTAATCCTGATTACCAGAGTTCAACACCTAAAACCCACATTAGAGGGAGAGAAACAATGCCTAAAAGGTGTCCTATGACCTCCACCCCTTTCTTCCCTCCCTCCCTCTCTCTCTCTCTTTTTTCTCTCTCTTTTTCTCTCTCTCTCCTTCCCTCCACCTCTCTCTCCCTGCAATAAATGCTCATGCACACATATGTATTACATATATACATATATACACTAATATACATATATTAGAAGTAACAATGATAGTAAATAAAAATACTATTTTCTTAGTCTAGGATACTAACAAAAGATGTTATTATGGATTCACTCAAGGAGAAGCATACCTGTTTCTCCTTAATGGAATAATTTTTGTTAGGAGAAAGTAATTCCTATAGGGCCAATGAGGGCAAAATAGGAGAATAATAATTGAGCTTTCGTCATAAGGACTTAACATTTGTTCTTCAGAGTAGGCCAGTCAAGAACAGCCTTCCATTATGAACTTAGGAGAGGATTAGCCTTATAAATAAATATCAAAAGAAGATCACCCCAAACAGAAAGATTATGACAGGAGCTAGCCTGGGCTGTTGAGGGGACCATGATGATTCATCAGTGCAGGAAGAAAAGATGCAGAGAATCAGTCAGAGAAGAAAAATCAGAGAACTTGGCCTTTGTGGGATGATAGTGGTTATGTGATCATTGAGTTTTAAAAGACACTCTAACAACTTTTTCTCTTTTGTGTGAGACGACAAAACACTGAAGAATTTTGCGCAGCTCATTAATATGAAACTTGTTATCTTTTCAAGATCACTGTGGCAGTTTCATTGGGAAATGACTATTTAAAAGAAGTGAAAAGAAAGGAATTCAGTTAAGCCACTATTACTGATTATAAGAAGCAGATAGGAAGTGTTGATGACTCTACCAAAAGAGAAGGCATTTGCAGGTCAAGTTAGTCAGATATCCTTGGGGATCAGATGTGAAGTATTAGGGACAGAAGAGTCAAGGAAAACACTGAGCTGCTTTGCCCAAGAGACTTCAGTGATTGAGCTACTGTTATCTGAGATGAAGTAGAGAAACTATTGGTCAAATATTAAGGCTCCAATATTCTATAGGAACATTAGGGATGCCACTGCCAATTGGAATGCTCAGAAAAGAGTTAGAAATGGGAGCAAGAGACTCTGCCCTCTTCCTGCAGCAGGTGCCCAAGCCTCAGGTGAATCTGGGCACTGCTCTGGCCCCCAAATCTGCCCCATTAACCCCTGCTCCCTTTTGCCTGAACCCCCAACCCCCAAGAGTGGACCTGCTCAGACTGGAAGGCCCACCCTGAGTCTGGACACACCTCACCCCTGTCCACTATCTGCCCTCTGTCCTGAGGTGGACACCCAGCCTCAGGTGAGTCTGAGTGCTGCTCTGCTCCCCAGCCTCCCCCATCCAAACCTGCTCACTTCTGCCTGAGCCTACCCAGGCAAGAGTGGACCTGCCCAGACCAGGAAAGCCCCACCTGAGTACTTACACACTTCACCCTTGTCCACCCACTGCCCTCTGCTTTCTGCCTGCCACCAAAGGCTCAGCCCTTTGCCTGCCGCTGGAGAGAGGGAGAGACCCCACCTGCACTCACTGGAAGAAGAGATGGAGAGAAGACAGAGTAAGAACACACTCAACGATGGAAAGACCAATATGACACCAACAGAATCTAGGGACTCCATACCAGCAAGATCTGAAAAGCCCAACACAGAGGATGAAGAAGAGATGGACCTCAAAATTATCTTAGGAAGATGATAAAGACCTTTAAAGGGGAAACAAGAAAATCCCTTAAAGAAATAGAAGAAAAAACAAGCAAAAATGACATGAAATGTAGGAAAAGACAAACCAAGAAATTCAAGAAGTAAACAAATCTCCTAAAGAATCTAAAGAACGTCAAGAAAAAAACAACCAAACAAGAGAAGGAAGCACTAGAAACAGTTCAATGCATGAAAGCTGAAATAGATACAATAAAGAAAACACCGAATGAGGGGATTCTGGAAATAGAAAGGCTGGATGAACGATCAGGAAATAAAGATGTGAATATAGCTAATAGAATTCAAGAGATGGAAGAGAGAATCTCAGTTGTTCAAGACTCGCTAGAGGATATATAATCATCGACCAAAGAAAATCTCAAGTCCAACAAATCCCTAACACAAAATATCCATGAAATATGGGACACCATGTAAAGGCCAAACCTAAGAATAATAGGTATAGAAGAAGGTGAAGAAATATAGCTCAAAGGTGCAGAAAACATATTTAACAAAATCATAGAAGAAAACTTCCCCAACATACAGACGGATATACCTATGAAAGTACAAGAAGCTTACAGAACACCAAACAGACTGGACCACAAAAAGAAGTCCCCTCACACATAATAATCAAAACACCAAGCCTAAAGAATAAAGAGAAAATATTAAGAGCAGCAAAGGAAAAAGGCCAAGTAACATGGATGCCAACCCAGACTACTGTACCCAAGAAAACTTTCAATCACTATAGATGGAGAAAACAAGATTTCCATGACAAAACCAGACTTAAACAATACATATCCATGAATCCAACACTACAGAAAGTTCTGGCAGGAAAACTCCAACCCAACGAGTATAACTACACTCACAAAAATATAGGCAATAGATAATCCAATTCTACCAAACACGAAAAGGAACAGGAGGGCGAAATACACACACAATGACACCTCAAAAAATAAATCCAAAACAAATGAGAACCAACAATCAATGGACATTAATATCCCTCAATGCCAATGGTCTTAACCTTCCTATAAAAGGATACAGGCTAACAGAATGGATATGAAGACAAAAATCCATCCTTCTGCTCTATACAAGAAACACACCTCAACCTCAAAGACAGGCGTTACCTCACAGTAAAGGATTGGGAAAAGATTTTCCAATCAAATGGGCCTAAGAAACAAGATGATGTACCAATCCTAATATCTAAAAAAATAGACTTCAAACTAAAAGCAATCAAAAGAGATGAAGAATGGCATTTCATACTCATCACAGGAAAAGTCGATCAAAATGAAGTCTCAATCCAAAACCTCTATGCCCCAAATATGAAGGCACCCACATTTATAAAAGAAACATTACTAAAGCTCAAACCACACATAAAACCATACACAGTAATAGTAGGAGACTTCAATACCCCACTTTCACAACTAGACAGGACCACCAGACAGAAACTTAACAAAGAAACAAAGGATCTAACAGAAGTTATGACCCAACTGGATTTAACAGATATCTATATAACATTCCATTCAAACACAAAAGAATACGCCTTCTTCTCAGTGCCACATGGAACCTTCTCTAAAATTTACCACACAGTTGTCAACAAAGCAAACCTCCACAGATACAAAGGAATTGAAATAAACCTTTGTATCTTATCAGATCACCATGCTTTAAAGTTAGAATGAAACAGCAATACAAATTGCAGAAAACCTACAAACTTGTGGAAATTGAATAACACCCACTCACACCATTCCTGGCTTGAAAAAGAAATAAACCCAGGATAGTCAAAACAACTCTGTACAATAAAGGGTCTTCTGGAGGAATCAGCTTCCCTGACTTCAAGCTCTATAATAGAGCCATAGTTCTGAAAACAGCTTGGTATTGGCACAAAAATAGACAGATAGACCAATGGAATCAAATTGAAAACCCTGATATTAACGCATACACTTACAAACACCTTATTTTTTTATAAAGATGCTAAATCTATACAATGAAAAAAGATAGCATCTTCAACAAATGGTGCTGACTGAATTGGATTCGGACATGCAGAAGACTGCAGATAGATCCATATCTGTCACTATGCACAGAACTTAAGTCCAAATGAATTAAAGATGTCAGCATAAATCCAGCCACACTGAATCTTCTAGAAGAGAAAGTGGGAGATACCCTTGAACAAATTGGCACAGGAGACCGCTTCCTGAACATTACACTAGTAGCACAGACACTGAGGTCTGCAATTAATAAATGGGACCTCCTGAAACTGAGAAGCTTCTGTAAGGCAAAGGACATGGTCAGTAAGACAAATCGATAGCCCACAGAATGGGAAAAGATCTTCACCAGCCCCACATCTGACAGAAGGGTGATTTCCAAATTATAAAATGAACTCAAGAAGCTATCCACCAAAACACCAAACAATGAAATTAAAAAGTTGGGTGCAGAACTAAGTAGAGAATTCTCAACAGAAGAATCTGAAATGACTGAAAGACTTACTTAAGGAAGTGCTCAGAATCCTTGGCCATCAGATAAATGCAACTCAAAACAACTCTGAGATACCATCTTACACCGGCCAGAATGACTAAAATCAAAAACACCAATGGCAATCTATGCTGGAGAGGATGTGGAGAAAAATGAGCACTCCTCCATTGCTGCTGGGAGTACAAACTTGTACGACCACTTTGGAAATCAGTATGGCGGTTGCTCAGAAAAATGGGAATCAGTCTACCTCAAGATCCAGCAGTTCCTCTCTTGGGCATATACCCAAATAATGCACATTCATACAAGGACCTATATTCAACCATGTTCATAGCAGCATTGTTCATCATAGCCAGAACCTGGAAGCAACCTAGATGCCCCTCAACTGAAGAATGGATAGAGAAAATGTGGTATATTTGTAAAATGGAATACTACCCAGCAGAAAAAATCAATGAAATCTTGAAATTCTCAGGCAAATGGATGTAACTAGAAGAAAGCATCCTGAGTGAAGTAACACAGTCACAAAATGACAAACATGGTATGTACTCCTTCATATATGAATTTTAGACTTAGAGCAAAGGATTATCAGCCTATAATCCTCTTCTCCAAAGAAACTAGGAAACAAGAAATACTCTAAGGGAATAATGCATGGACCCCAGGAATGAGAAGGGACAGGAACTCCTGAGCTAATTTGGAGCATGAGGGTAGGGGAAAGGGAGCTGCCGGAATGAGAGGAGGAGAAGAGGAGAGGAGAGGATAGGAGGAAATGGAGGAACAAAAATACTGAGTTGGGGGAAGAATAGAGGAGAGCAGGATGAACGATACCATAATAGTGGGAGCCATTATAGGTCCGAGGAGAGATCTGGCACTAGGGAGATTCCCAGGGACCTACAAAGATGACAGGAACTGACAATCTCGGCAATGGTGGAGGGGATAACCTAAATGCCCCTCCCGTATGATGAGTCTGATGACTGCTTTTTATGCCATCCTAGAGCCCTCATCCAGTGGCTGATGGAAGCAGAGATAGACATCCACAGATATACACTGTACTGAACTCTAGAACTTAGTTGCAGAGAGGGAGTAATGAAGATCAAAGGGGTCGGCACCAGGGTGGTGAAACCCACAGACACAGCCGGCCTGTATGGGAGCAAATGGATCTCAGACTGCTGTCTGGGAGGCCAGTACAGGACTGATCCAGACCCCTGAACATGGATATCAATTAGGAGGCCTCCACACTCTATGGGGCCCCTGGTAGTGGATTAGTATTTTTCCCTGGTGTAAGAAGGGAGTTTGAGAGCCCATCCCACGTGAAGGGATGCACTCATGGCCTGGACACATGGGAGAGGTCCTAGGCCCCAGGCCAGAATGATGTGGTGGATTTGGGGGAGCCCCCATTGAGGGCCCTACCCTGCCTGGGAGTGGAGGGTGGATGGCATGGGGGGGTAGATTGGGGGAGGGGAAGTGGGAAGGGAGAGGAGTGGGAGAGGGAGAAGGGATTGACATGTGAAGCAATCTTGTTCCTAATTTGACCTAATAAAAAATTACAGAAAACAAAACAAAAAATGGGAGCAAGAGTGACTTTAAAGTAGCATTTCCAGATTGAACCCTTTCAAGATGGCCAGAAAACAATGGAAAGAATGATTGTTTTCTCCTACTTTTGGTTTGGAGACGTATGATGCATTTAGCTGTGGGATGTGACAGCCTTTCAAAGGCTACTGAATGGGCTGGATGGTTCCCTAGTACATGGAAACCTAAAGAAAAAGATAAAAAACAAAGATAGAGGAACACAAAGATAATTTCCAGCTATTTTATGCACCGCTCTGAAAGAAAATGAAAAAAAAAAACCCTATATCTTGTACCTTATCTCTGTAGTCCAAGAAGTTTGGGACCTCCTTATCTACTTTCCAGAACTATCATTTAAAAGAACTGCTTCAGACATTGGAAATCCTTAACTCTGAAAGAAAACAATCACCATTTGTAAAATGTTTCAACAGATAATTCCAAACCATGACACTCTAGAATATACAGTACCACTTCATTTTAAAACCTAAGACCTCCTCAATTAAAGAGCTTAGTTGACAGTCTCTAGTTGACAGCATTCCCTTCACAATCACTTGCAGTTTTGCTTCACATGGCCCTACTTGTCCTTAGAGAGCATTCATTCACTGAAAATAGGAGGATCACGGGGCATCATCATTGGGCTATAGAGTCATAATGACATTTGCAGTGAGTGACTTCTAACTCTTTGGAAATTGAAAACACACCTTGATTCTGTGACAGCTCAGAGTCTTCTCTTCAGTCCTCCTATCTCCAACATACTTGCACTTCATTAGCTACCATTTTGTTTAGGTAGAATACTTTAGCTCTCTGAAATAATTGTAGATATCCCATTGAGTTGCAGCTGCCAAGTCAAGAATCTCTTTGAGATGCTTCCATCTGAAAACATGAAATACACACAAAAATATACATATAGAATTCTAAGTGACTGAGAAAAAGTCTCTATTGAGAGGACAAGAGTGTGAGGACAAGAATTAATGGTTCAGAATTATTAAATGAGTTTTTGTGGTCTTCTAAACAAGATAGGCTCTCAGGTGTCAGAATCATATAGAAGGTAACTTGTTCCAGAAAAAGACACGTGGAGATGAGATTGAAGAGGTATTATATAGCCACTTTGCCTTCTAGCATTTGGAAGGCAGTCGAGAAAGCCACTGATGTTACAGGAGGGATGATGGGAGGATGGATATTAACAAGTTCTTCCTTTCTTCTTAAATGTAAATATGGCTGTCCATGATCCATGGCTGACTGTTAGTACTTTCATTTAACTCCTGCTTCCAACACAGCACTAGCCAGTACCCCAGAAATAATTAATAATTGCTAAACTGGAACATAATTTGCAATGCTTTCAACTTTTAGTTGGATGGATTCTGAAAAAAAACACAAATCATACATTTTTAAATAATTTAGACTGCTTTGAGAAACTTCCCTTTGTTATGACCTCAACTTTGGATCTGGCCTGCCACATATTTTAGCTAAGCCAAATAGTAAGGGATTAATCACAGGCAATGAAGCTAACTTTGATGTGTGGGAAAAATTCAAAACATTATCCAAACCCAAGGCTAGTTCTAATAATAATTTATTAAATATGAAATCTGGAATAAGATAATCAAATGTTCACCTCACACTGAATGCTTGCTAATCTCTCACCTGTTGCCTTGATGTGGCCTCCTGCAACAGTTCTGTTTCATGATCGTAAAATGTGATTTAAAACATAACATTTCCATAGGAAATGGAAAGCATGAAATAAGAATCTTACAATAAAAAAAATCAGTGTCATTCATTTAAAGTCTCAACTTTTACAGATTGGAAAAGTAAAGTCAAAGGGAAATGAGCAACTTGGCTAAAAATCCTGGTTAGATAGAATGTTACTGAGCAATGAAAGGGAAGGAATAATACATACTCACAATAATCACAGGCATAGTGGGGAGCAGATTTTCAAGGTATTGTGCTGACAGAAAAAAAAGATGTCAATCACAAAAAGTTACATAGTATATGATTTTATTTATATGGCTTTCTTAAAATGACAAAAAACATGTGAAAGTAAGGAAAAGATTAATGATTTCCAATGACTGGATAGTTAAATAGATGTTTCTACAAAGGGAACAAGGATTTTTGTGGCAATTGAAATTATCTTTACTACCATGTATGTCACTACCGCAATAGTAGTGTTATACTATAATTCTAATTGGTACTATCAATTGGGTAAAGAATATAATAGCACTTCTATGTGTTCTTAAAAGTGAATATGAATATAAAACTATCATAAAATAAAAAGCTTAATTTTTAATAACAGCATAGTTCAGGATTTTGAGATTTAAAATTATCCCTGAAGATGTACTATAACTTGATTAGGTGGTAGTTAATAGGTGGCATAAATTTTTCAAACTGATCAAATGTTTTAGTTACTTTTATTCTTGTAAAAAGACATCAAGATCTGTTTGTTGACTTTTGTCAACCTATGCAGATCAGTCTGTGAGACCTAATGTGGTGGTTTGAATAGGAATGTTCCCACAGAATCATGCATTTGAATGCTTGACTCATAGGGAGTGGTACTATTAGGAGGTGTGGCCTTGGTGAAGTAAGTGTGTTGTGTTGCTGGAAGAAGTGTATCACTGTGGAGGCGGGCTTTGAGACCTTTTATGTTCCTACTAGGCATTGTGTGGGCAGTCTCCTGCTGCCTGTGAATCAACATGTAGAACTCTCAGCTCCTTCTCTAGCACCATATCTGCTTTTATGTTGCCATGTTTCCTTCCATAATGATAATAGGCTAAACTCTGAAATTTAAGTCAGCCCCAGTTAAATGTTTTGCTTTATAAGAGTTGCTGTGTTCACAGTGTCTCTTCACAGCAACACAAACCCTAAGACACCTGGACTTTTAAGACTTTAGAAAAATTGGGTGGACTACAGACTAATGCTGCAGGCCATTTTGCTTCAGTTTCAGTGTACTAAGGGTGTAATGAAGAAAGCAATGATACAAGAAAGGTTGATGGAATTCAGAAAAACATGTAAATAAACACTCATAATCACATACTAAATATTAACAGAACAGATCTTTCCTACATCTTTCTCAGGACAGAACAATTTAAATGCAAATTATCCAGCACACACTCTAGATTGACATCTGGGAAAGAATGTCAGGAAGGCAGAAAGCCATATCTAGATTCAGGGTACACTGAGGACAGCACACAGCATATCCTTTCACCAGACTGGGTTCTATAAGTATGTTCTGATATCCAACAAGAATAAACATATCTTATAAATTGAATGTAAATATTTAACACAGGAGGCATAAAATCATATCCCAAGAAAAATCTAGGGAACAAAATGAACTTTAAGTAAAAGGCTCTCTACCTTTTTTTCCTGGAGCCTCTCTCATTTCCCTAAGGCATTGTACACCATGTTCTGACAATGATCAAAGCAACTTATAACAGAAAATACTTACTGGGTTTCATGATTAGAGTCAGTGACCTTCATGGTATGGGACATTGCAGCAGGCAGGCAGGCAGGCATGATACTGGAGCAGTAGCTAAAAGCTTACATCCTGATCCACAGTAGAAGGCAAAGAGTAAGAAAGATTGGGATTGTCATGGGATATTGAAATCTCAAAGCCTGCCCACAGTCACACACTTCCTCCAACAAGGACATATCTTCTAATCCTTCCCAAACAATTCCACCAACTGGGATCCAAGCATTCAAACATATGAGTTTATGCGGGGCAGGGAGGCATTTTCATTCAAACCAGCACATCAAATTATCCCTGAGTATATATATAAATATCTTCTTTTAAAGAAAAGAAATATATGACTTATATATAAAACATATTTATGAATTGATTTGTTGTTCTATCCTTTTGGTTTAAAATGTGTATAAATAAATTTATGGAAAGATATTTTCTTCTGATTTGCTTTCTTAGTCAGAACAAATGTATACTTGTCTGTGTAACTAACTACCTCTAACTCTCCCACAATAGTGAGTAGGATACATAGATATATCAACAACATAGATACTTTTAGTAGAGTGTTTGTCACAGGACTAGTGTCTCAAAACTGATCCTAGCCTGTGATTTACACCCTACAAAGTGGCAAATTTAAGTGAAAGTATCCCAGAAGTAAAAGAATATGGAGAGAAAAATAGATGTATATGTTTAAATATGAGTATTTTTTGATAATGACTTCTATATTAGTTACTACCCTTCCTGCCATAAACAAATACATGACAAAAAGCAACTTAAGGGTTTGTTTTCAAGGACTCATTGCAAAGAAATGAAGTCAATCATGGCAGGATGATATGATAATAGGAGCACCAAGTGGTAAGTCATATTATATCCACAGTGAGAGAGCAAAGCACAGTAGACACAAAGTGAGGCAAAGCTATAAACTTCAAAGTCTTGTTCACAGTGACACATGCCATCCCAATTCCATATCCAAGAGTTCCACAGCCACAGCCAGCTAGGCGTTGGTGGCAAACGCCTTTAGTTCCAGCACTCGGAAGGCAGGTGGATCTCTGTGAGTTTTGGACCAGCCTGGTCTACAAGAGCTAGTTCCAGGATAACCTCCAAAGCCACAGAGAAACCCTGTCTTGAAAAACCAAAAATAAATAAATAAATAATAAATAAATAAATAAATAAATAAATAAGAGTTCCACAGCCTTCCCAAACATAGATATCAGCTAATGACAAAGCATCCCAACACATAAGGCTAATGGCAATATTTCACATTAAAATCCCAACTACAGAAAGTAGTTTCAGTAGGCTTAAGTTTGAAACCCTCATTTATCTACACTGGTCTCATCCACTAGGGGTTTGCTGTGTTACCAATTATTGGCACTGGTGACTGGCCCTCTATGTAATTAAAAATTCCAGATATTTGGGAAGGTGTAAAAGAGAAGCTTGTGAAAGACATGAAAAAGAATTAACCTCACTTGTGGTCATGTGGGTGATGGCAGCTTACCTCTTTGCCCCAGTGGCTACAGTGTGCCTGACTCTGTATGTCTATCCCTAGCAAAAAGTGTCTTCTTTTGCTGCCTGGTCTTCCTATTAGTACAGCTCCATGATTCTTTGTTTGTTTGTTTGTTTGTTTTTTCTTTCAGATTTTTTTATTTGAATTAGAAACAAGATTGTTTTACATGACAATCCCGTCATCCCCTACCACCCACCCCCAACTAAAACCCTACCTATCACATATCCTTTCTGCTACCCCTGTGTGAGGAGCCGCACTCACATTCACCATCACAAGATGGCGCTGACATCTGCTGCCGGATCAAGTAAACAACGTTGGTGCACATGTGCCCAGTGTTTTTCCACTTGCCTAGCCTTGCCTCTCCCGTGGCGTCATATAGGGTGATGAGTTATCCACCTATCCCAGCTGTACACGCACTGCTCAGAGCTTATGAGCCTTTATAAGGGGACAGGATTCTTGGCTCAGGGTCTCCCTAATCGGAAGCTGATCATCTGTCTCTCAAGATGCATTAAAGCTTTACTGCAGAAGGATCCGAGTGTCCTGTGTCGTTCTTGCTGGCGAGATGATCGCGAGGGACACCCCTGGATGGTGAGGCTTTCCATAGGGTGTCATCAGAGTCTATCATATCCTTTGGGATAGGGCCTAGGCCCACCCCTGTGTGTCTTGGCTCAAGGAGTATTCCTCTATGTGGAATGGGCTCCCAAAGTCCACACCTATGCTAGGGATAAGTACTGAACTACTACAGGAGGTCCTGTAGATTTCTGAGGTCTCCTCACTGAAACCCATGTTCCTGGGGTCTGGATCAGTCCCATGCTGGTATCCCAGCTATCAGTCTGGGGAGCAAGACTTCCCTGATGTTCAGGTCAGTTGTTTCGGTGGGTTTCATGATTCTTATGCTGGCATCACTGCTGTAGTTCAAATGTAAAAGTGCTGGTTGGATATGTCAACTTACCGTGATTTGCTTGGAACTATCACAGTTTTACTAGAGCATCCTATGTCCGAGGAACCAGGGACAGTTGGTCACTCTGGATGCTGACTGGAGTCAGAGGTCAATAGAGAAGACCATATATCACTGAACGGTTTCTCACAATGTCATTTAAGATGATGAATTCACTCCTGCCTGTGTTCAAAAAATAGGATGGTTATTCTCTGCAGTGAAGGGAGATCCATCTCACTGGCAGACACTTCGTTCCTGTTCACTGAAATTGTCACAAAAATGCCAGTACCACTGGAAGTTTGGCTGTGGCAGAGCAGGGCCTATTTTCCTCACAGGAAGCTATTGGCAAAGACAGTTGGCACAAAAGTATCAGGTGAGTAAGGGAACTCGAGCAAAGGGCTTAAAATGAAAGATTCATGACTATTGGCTGAATCAGAAATAAAAATGCTAGAGTCCAATGTTGTATGAATGAGTGCACATGTGTATTGTGCCACACAGTCTCCTTTTCTTTATATGACACTGCATAGAATTGCATATTTTCAGAGATTTTCAATTTTATTACATTTTAATGGATCCTTTAAAGTATCTCAGATGCACTTTGATCATATGTTCAGTCTTTCTCCAAACAAGTTAGATGCCAACAGACTGTGTTTTTGTTACTTAATTATGTTCATTTTCATACACAGTCTCCCTGTACACTCATGTCGTTGTGACTGAAGTTTGCATGCTAGAATTCCGCAATGTGATATTTGCAAGAAGGTCAATGCTTAGTTCTATCTACCCCTGAACATCCTCTGTGTATGATTGTAATTTGTTCTTTGTTTGCAGGTTTTTTGTAATTTTTTTCTGTTTTGTTTCAAGACAGGGTTTCTTGGTGTAGCTCTGGATGTCCTAAAACTCACTCTGGGGACCAGGCTGGCCTTGAACTCAGAGATCCACCTTCCTCTGACTCCCAAGAGCTGGGATTAAAGGCATGTACCCCCACTGCTCATTTTAATTGCAACGTTTTTTTCTCACCTGATTCATGTTCATAGATACACATTCTTTCTGAACTCTCTGGGAGTCAATCATACCCCAAGGAATATCCTATCATTATATTAACAACTGGTTTTCTAAAATTTGACAAGAATCCAGGTGCTTTCACATATTTCTTTTGTATATACATGTGTCTACATTTGTTTGTTTCTATAACAAAATACCACAGAGCAGATACACAGCTCTATAGTGAAAGAAGTCCTTGATCAAGGTGTCAGAAGATGTGGTGTCCAGAAAAGCTCATTCTCTGTTTCTAAGATGCAAGTGATGCATGCTATGTCTTCATGTGTTAGAAGAGACAGCAACCTGGACAACTGTCTTCAGTCTCTCAAATCTCATTCAGGACGTTAGAGGTTTCATAAATAATTCATGTAAAGAAAGATCCCAGATCCTAATACCTCAACACTAAGTAATTGGATTCCAAAATAATTTCTGGGGAGATACCAGTATTCAACCTCCCCCCATACACACACACACACACACACACACACACACACACACACACACAAAGACAGACAGACAGACAGAGACTATCATGAACTAGATGAAGCAACAAAGAATCTGTTGTTTTCAAGTTATGAGCCTAAAGTTAAGGCACATGCAAACTAAGGGATTTCCATGATGATTATTATTTTATGTATGCAAAAGATCAGAACCAACATGACAGAAGATATGTTAGATTTCACATTACTTTTCCTCCAAATAGGTAGCTATCTAGACACTTCTTTGGTTTTCCATACTTTCACTTCTCCCTCTGTGGATTAACACCATGTAGAAAGATAGAAGAAAACAATTGTGAACATCCTTCATGGTCCAACCCTCTTTCTCATGTCAGCCATCCCTTTGTTATTATATATTTCTTCTGTCTACTTTGTTCCCTTACTACCATTTCAACACTCAATATCTCCTTCCCTCTCAACTATCTCTCTCTCTACAAAAATTTCTTTTATTTTTATCAACCTGTTTAATTGTGGAATCAATAACCATGGAACTTTCCAGTAACAGTGAGAGTTCAAGCGCACAAAAGCCCTATTATCATCTAGGTTTTAGAGGATGCATGGGATTTTACAGATGTTCCAGAAATCAGGAATGGCATGGACTACTGCATTGGTTGAATAAATGCAGGAGCATTGGGCAGACAAAGCATATAGGAAATTGTCCTAAACGAGTCTCTCCTCTGGACTCTGAACTATTTATGATATTCAGTATCCCATTGCCTCCTAACTTACCTTAGTTCTCAGCCTTCAGGCTTCTAGTTCTATCAGAAGGGACTCTCCTGGGGGGGAAGTTCATTACTGCTCATCCTACTAATATGTTCAGGAAATAGTTAAGTCCAGTGTTCTTCTTTCCAATAGAAAACTTCCTACAATTTAATTTTTCCAACTTATTCTGTGCTTGCTACCTTAGCTTTTTAATACTGCAGATTGCCTCCAATTAGCTTGAGAAGAAATGAGAGACTGTCAATATGATATTAATTATAACTTACAGATATACAATTTGTTTTCAGGGAGAAGGGGAATGCAACCAAATCAAACCATATTACTGCCTCGCAACTTCAAACTGCTTAGTAACTGGTCCTAAAAAGGCCTATGACAATGGCAATTTTAGCTTAGAGAATGGTGCATAGTGACTGTGTGGTTTGAATGTGAAATGCACTCGTGTGTTGGAACACTGTTCAGGAAGGTTGCAGGACTGTTAGGAGGTAGAGACTCTTGAGGAAGTGGGTCACTGGTGGCTGGCCTTGAGGTTTTTGTAGCCCAGACCTACTTCCTGACTGTAGATGCCATGCGACTGATTGAACTCCTACCCCTTCCACTCTTCCTTCTCCATCATGATGAAATGTATACCCTCCACCATGAAACACAACAAACCTCCATTCCCTAAACTTCTTTGTCAGGCATTTTGTTACAGCACTGAGAAAAGTAGCTAATACTGTGAATATATATATATATATATATATATATATATATATATTTACAATAGTAAAGTAAAATATGTATGTGTAGTGTTCACTAGCATATTTGAGGCCTCTTAATTGTTAGAATCCACTGTTTCATAGTTAGAGGATTGATTAATAACTAGTGCCACATACTACACAGAGAAAAGTTTTCTTGCATTTGGGTTTCTAAATGGTGATGGCATATAAAATGCATGCTGTGTATGCTTGGGTAGATTTCTGCCTTCGTATGATGTCACCTAAGTAAAGATCAGACAGAGCCTAGAGGGGAATGAATCAGTGTCTCTAGAAACACATATATGCAAAATATTTGGACATGTACCCTCAAAGGGCTGTGTGTGGTATTAATTGTAACATAAAGTCTTCATTGTATAGTCTTCCCATATAAACAAGGATAAGACTAAAAATTGAAAGTTTCCCTCTGTTATAAATGTGCATAATCCAGAGAATTCTCTTCTGGGAGGCCTGAAATTTAAAATCAAGCTAGCAAATTAAAAGAACGGTTTAAAATGCCCTTCAATCTTCTGGTGTGTTATGGTGATTTAATTTGTGTCCCATGTATCTAGCCATGTCTGAATATTAATGGAGACATACAGAACTAGTTTGGCACTCCAAACCTTCTATAGTTACTGATTCATTCTCTCTTGCTCATGTTTTCTCCCTTAAAGAGGGATAATGATAGGCCCAAATTTAAGAACCATTATAAAATTGAAATGATTAAACATACTTGTGGCTCCTATCAAATACATTGAGTTCAGTAGATGGAAGTTATACTTATTTTCATCTGTAAAAGAAAAGAAGTTTGAAAGCAATATTCATTCATTTATTAAAGTATTATGTGATAATATAGCAATCATTTGATGTCCTACAATCTCTGGTCCTCTTTCTCGGTTCTTTCTAATTTAAACTGAGCTATTTAGTATATTCAGATAGGGAGATCATGACTCTCAGGTTACATAGTAAGATACTCTGTGAAAACTAAAACATAAAACATGTTTGGATCTTTTACTTTTCCTTACACAATTTGTATTTATTCTAGGATTTCTGGGTGTCCTCATTCCTGATCCAAGGATGTTATTGCAAGTATGCAATATAATATAATGAATTGTTTATAAAAGTTTCATTCTGGGACTGCTGAGATGGCTCAGAGGGCAAAATCCCTTGCTATGAAGCTTGAGGACCAAGCCTGATACTTGGAACACACTTGATGGGAGCTTTTGCTAACTCACCAAGGAATCCTCTGACTTCCACATAGGTGCCCTAGTATACATATACCAATAAATACAGTAAGTGATTTTAAACATTTTAATAAAAACAAAGGTTTTATACTAGATTCCTCATGGGAGTTTTCACATTAGGAAAGTCTTTAAATCTACTTATGTTTTGAATATATCCTCAAAGTTCATGTATTGACAACTAAATCCCAATATAACAATGTTGATAGATGGGACTTTAAAGATATGATTGATTTTAAGCATTGGGCCCTTACTTTGGAAGGGAGATCCTAATGAAAGGATGAGTTAGTCTTGTTCCCTTCTCTTTCTGTAGTCTTGACCTTTTGTATTGAGATGGTACATCATGGAGTCCCAAATGTAAATGACTCCATATTGGGCTTTCAGCCTCCATAACTACAAGAAATAAATTTGTGTTCTTAAATGCCCCAGTCTCCAGTATTCTGTTATAGCAGGACAAAATGGACTAACGCAGCTATCTCACTATTTTTTATTAAAAATAAAGTTGCTGACTGGAAAGAGGAATAAAATTAAAAAGTAAGGTGGCCCCTACAGAGTGCTGAGAGTCCAGAGGTCAGCTGATTCAGCTCCTAACTTGGGCTCAATTTCGGCCTGCCAACCCTGGCAAATCCTGCCCCGGGATCTGCATGCAGACTGAATCAGTCCCTGAGGCACCTGGGATCCTGACTCTGCTGAGTTTGCTGGGCTATTCTGGCCTCCACAGAGTGCAGAGAGTGCAGACAGGAGCTGCTTCAGCCCTGACTTGGGCCCAACTTCCATCTGCCCACCCTGGCAAACCCTGCCCAGGGATCTTCAACAGAATGACTCAACCCCTGAGGACCAAACAACCCAGAGTCTGCTGACATCTCTGCCCAGTGCTGCTCTCACCCACCTGGAGAGCAAGTGCCTCAGACCTCCCTGCACCCAACTTGAAACCCATCAGAGTATCAAAGTCAATTGCACACACCTGAAGAGAACACCGGAACCATACACACCAGGAAAGGAAGTGACGCCAACTGTACCCACTGGAACAAGAGATGGGAAGACGACAATATAAGAACACATCCAACAACAGGAAACCAATATGACACCACCAGAGTCTAGGGCCTCTACACCAGCAAGACATGGACATCCCAACAAAGAAGAAGCAGAAGAGAGCAACTTTAAAAACAACTTCATGGAGATGATAGAGAACCTAAAAGAGGAAATCAAAAAATCCTTCAGAGAAATGGAAGAAAAGACAAACCAAAAGATGCAAGAAATCAAGGAAAGCCAAAAAAGCCAAGAAAATACAATTAAGCAGCTGGAGGAAACAGTTCAGGACCTGAAAACTGAATTAGAGACAATAAAGAAAACACAAACTGAGGGAAGGCTGGAGGTGGAAAAGCTTAGTAAACAATCAGGAACCACAGATGCAAGCATAACCAATAGAATACGAGAGATGGAAGACAATCTCAAACGCTGAAGACAAACTAGAGGAAATAAACTTGTCAAGAAAAGAAAATCTGAAGTCTAACAAATCCATAACACAAAATATTCAGGAATTTTGGGACACCTTGAAAAGACCAAACCTATGGATAATAGGTATAGAAGAAGTAGAAGAAAACCAACCCAAAGGTGCAGAAAACATATTCAACAAAATCATAGAAGAAAACTTTCCCAACCTAAAGAAAGACATGCCAATGAAAGTACAAGAAGCCTACAGAACGCCAAATAGAGTGGACCACAAAAGAAAGTCCCCACGTCACATAATAATTAAAACACCAAACATACAGAATAAAGAAAAATATTAAGAGCAGCAAGGGAAAAAGGCCAAGTAACATATAAAGGCAAACCTATCAGAATTACACCAGACTTCTCCATGGAAACTCTGAAAGCCTGAAGAACCTGGATAGATATTCTACCAACTCTGAGAGAACATGGATGCCAGCCCACACTTCTATACCCAGCAAAGCTTTCAATCACTATAAATGGAGAAAACAAGATATTCCACGACAAAACAAGATTTAAACAATATGTAACCACTAATCCAGCCCTACAGAAAGTACTGGAAGGAAAACTCCAACTAAGGAAATTAAGTACACTCGCATAAACATAGGAAATAGATAATCCCACTCTACAAAAACACAAAATAAAAGGCAGGGTAAATCCATATACAATACCAGTACAAACAACAAACCAAAAACAAACAAGAATAAACACTGAATGGAACTTAATTTCCCTCGATATTAATGGTCTTAACTCACCTATAAAAAGACACAGGCTAACAGATTGGATACAAAGACAGAATCCATCCTTCTGCTGCATACAAGAAACACACCTCGAATTCAAAGACAGACATTACCTCAGAGTAAAGGGTTGGGATAAGATACTCCAATCAAATGGAACCAAGAAACGAGCCAAGTTAGCTATCCTTGTATCTAACAAGATAGACTTCAAACTAAAATCAATCAAAAGAGATGAAGAAGGTCATTTCATATTCATCACAGGAAAAATCCTTCAGGAAGAAGTCTCAATTCTAAACATCTATGCCCCCAATACAAAGGCACCAACATTCATAAAAGAAACATTAAAATTCAAATCACAAATAAGACCTCACACAGCGATAGTGGAAGACTTCAACACCACACTCTCACCCCTGGACAGGACCACCAGACAGAAAATTAACAAACAGACAAAGGAACTAACAGAAGTTATGACCCACTTGGGATTAATAGACGTTTATAGAACTTTCTACCCAAATACAAAATAATATACCTTATTTTCAGTGTCACATGGAACCTTCTCAAAAATCGACCACATTCTCGGCAACATAGCAAACCTCAACCGGTACAAAAACTTGGAATAATCCCCTGTGTCTTATCAGACCACCATTCTTTAAAGACAGAAATCAAAAACAAATCAAAGTGCAAAAAACCTGCCAACTCATGGAAATTGAACAACATGCATTTGCAACATTCCTGGGTCAAGGAAGAAATAAAGAAAAAAATTAAGCACTTCCTAGAATTCAATGAAAATGTTGACACAACATACCCAAACTTATGGGACACTTTGAAAGTAGTACTAAGAGGAATGTTCATAGCTCTAAGTGCTCACATGAAGAAACTATAGAATAGCCACACCAGAGATTTGACATCACAGCTGAAAGCTCTAGAAAAAATGGAAGCAAATTCACCACGGAGGAGCAGACACCGGGAAATAATCAAACTGAGGGCAGAAATCAATAAAGTTGAAATAAAGAAAACAATTCAAAGAATCAATATAACAAAGAGTTGGTTCTTTGAGAAAATCAACAAGATAGACAAACTGTTATCTAAATTATCCAAAAGGCAGAGAGAGATCATGCAAATTAACAAAATCAGAAATGAAAAGGGGGACATAACAACGGACACTGAAGAAATCCAGAGAATCAACAGGTCGTACTTTGAAAACCTGTACTCCACAAAATTGGAAAATCTAAAGGAAATGGACAATTTTCTGGAGAGTTATCACTTACCAAAATTGAATCAAGAACAGATAAGCAACTTAAATAGACCTGTAACCACTAAGGAAATAGAAGCAGTCATCAAAAGTCTCCCAACCAAAAAAAAAGCCAGGGGCCAGATGGATTCACTGCAGAATTCCACCAGAAATTTAAAGAAGTGCTAATAACAATACTCCTCAAATTGTTCCACAAAATAGAAGCAGAAGGGACATTGCCAAACTCTTTTTACGAGGCTACAATAACCTTGATACCCAAGCTACACAAAGACATGACTAAGAAAGAGAACTACAGACCAATATCCCTCATGAACATTGATGCAAAAATTCTCAATAAAATCCTAGCAAATCAAATACAAGATCATATCAGGGAAATCATCCACCATGATGAAGTAGGCTTCCTCCCAGTGAAGCAAGGATGGTTCAACATATGAAAATCCATCAATGTAATACACCATATAAACAGACTGAGAAAAAAAAAAACACATGATCATCTCACTAGATACCGAAAAAGCCTTTGACAAAATCCAACACTCCTTCATGATAAAGGTCTTGGAAAAATCAGGGATAACAGGAAAATACCTCAACATAATAAAAGCCATATTCAGTTAGCCAACAGCCAACATCAAATTAAACGGAGAGAAACTCGATCCAATTCCTATAAAATTGGGGACAAGACAAGGCTGTTCACTCTCTCCATAGCTCTTCAATATTGTCCTTGAAGTTCTAGGTAGAGCAATAAGACAACAAGAGGAGATCAAGGGAATACAAATCGGAAAGGAAGAAGTCAAACTCTCACTATTTGCAGATGATATGATAGTCTACATTAGTGACCCAAAAAAACTCCACCAGGGAACTCCTACAGCTGATAAACACCATCAGCAAAGTGGCAGGATACAAGATTAACTCAAAAAAATCCATAGACCTACTATACACTGATGATACTTTGCTGGAGAAAGAAATCAGAGAAACATCACCCTTTACAATTGCCACAAACAACATAAAATACCGTGGGGTAACACTAACCAAAAATGTGAAAGACCTGTACCGTAAGAATTTTGAGTCTATAAAGAAAGAAATTAAAGAAGATACCAGAAAATGGAAAGATCTCCCATGCTCTTGGATAGGCAGGATCAACATAGTAAAAATGACAATCTTGCCAAAAGCAATCTATAGATTCAAAGCAATCCCCATCAAAATCCCAACACAATTCTTCACAGACCTTGAAAGAACAATTCTCAACTTTATATGGAGAAACAAAAGATCCAGGATAGCCAAAACATCCCTATACAATAAAGGAACTTCTGGAGGCATCACCATCCCTGATTTCAAACTCTATTACAGAGCTATAGTCCTAAAAACAGCTTGGTATTGGCACAAAAATAGACTGGTAGACCAATGGAATAGAATTGAAAACCATGATATTATTCTCCACACCTATGAACACCTGATTTTTGACAAATAATCCAAATTTATACGATGGAACAAAGAGAACATCTTCAACAAATGGTGCTGGCATAAATGGATGCAAACATGTAGAAGACTGCAGTTAGAACCAAGCCTATTGCCTTGCACAAAACTTAAGTCAAAATGGATCAAAGATTTCAACATAAATCCAGCTACACTGAACCTATTAGAAGACAAAGTGGGAAATACCCTTGAATTAATTGGTACAGGAGACTTCCTGAACATTATACCAGTAGCACAGACACTGAGGTCAACAATTGATAAATGGGGCCTCCTGAAACTGAGAAGCTTCTGTAAGGCAAAGGAGACAGTCAGCAAGACAAAACGGCAGCCCACAGACTGGGAAAAGATATACACCAACCCCACATCTGACAGAGGGCTGATCTCCAAAATATATAAAGAACTCAAGAAGCTAGTCTCCAAAACACCAAACAACCCAATTAAAAAGTGGGGTAAAGAACTAAACAGACAATTCTCAATAGAGGAATCTAAAATGGCTGAAAGACACATAATAAAGTGTTCAACATCCTTAGCCATCAGGGAAATGCAAATCAAAACAACTCTGAGATACCATCTTACTCCTGTCAGAATGGCTAAAATCAAAAACAACAACGACAGTTCATGTTGGAGAGGATGTGGAGAAAGAGAAACATTCCTCCACTGCTGGTGGGAGTGTCAACTTGTACAGCCACTTTGGAAATCAGTATGGCTACTCCTCAAGAAAATGGGAATGAGCCGGGCATTGGTGGTGCACGCCTTTAATCCCAGGACTCGGAAGGCAGAGGTAGGTGGATCTCTGTGAGTTCGAGACCAGCCTGTTCTACAAGAGCTAGTTCCAGGACAGCCTCCAAAGCCACAGAGAAACCCTGTCTCGGAAAAAAAAAAAGAAAAGAAAAGAAAAAGAAAAAGAAAATGGGAATGAGTCTACCACAAGATCTATCAATTCCACTCCTAGGCATATACCCAAAAGAAGCATGTTCATATAACAAGGACATATGTTTAACCATGTTCATAGCAACACTATTTGTAATAGCAGAAATTGGAAGCAGCCTAGATGCCCTTCAACGGAAGAATGGATAGAGAAAATGTGGTACATTTACACAATGGAGTACTACTCAGCGGAAAAAAACAATGGAATCTTGAAATTTGCAGGAAAATGGATGGATTTAGAAGAAACCATTTTGAGCAAGGTAACCCAGTCACAAAAGGCAAATATGGTATGTACTCACTCATATGCAGATTTTAGACAGAGAGTAAGGATTACCAGCCTACAATCCACACTGCCAATGAAGCTAATAAACATGGAGGTCCCTAAGAGAGACATACATGGCCCCCTGGAGAAGAGAGGCTCAAGATCTGCTGAGCAAATTGGGAGCACAGGAACATGGGAGAAGGAGCTAGGAGAATGAGGAGAGAGGAAGAGGGATGCCGAGGACATGAGGGAGCAGAAAATATGAGTCAGGGGACAAATACACGATAACAAGAATGGAGATATAATAGAAGGAGACACTTTTGGTTTACAGAGAAATCAGGCACTAGGGAAATGTCTGGAGATTTACAAAATTGACACCAGCTGACTATCTCAGCAACGGAGGAGAGGCTACCTCAAATGCCCTCTCCTGATTATGAGATTGATCACAGACTTATATGCCCTCATCCAGCAGCTGGTGGAAGTAGAAGCAGACACCCATAACTAATCACCTATCTGAACTGGAACCCAGATGTAGATAGCTAGAATACCAGCATGGGACTGATCCAGACCCAAGGAACATGGGTTTCTGTGAGGAAACCTCGGAAATCTACGGGACCTCCCGTAGAAGCCCAGTATTTATCCTTAGCATAGGGGTGGACTTTGGGAGCCCAGTCCATATAGAGGAATACTCCCTGAGCCAAGACACACGGGGGTGGGCCTAGGCCCTACCCCAGAGGAAATGAAAGACTCTGATGACACCCTATGGAAGGCCTCACCATCCAGGGCGAGCAGAGAAGATGTGTGACAGATAAGGTTTTAGTGTGGGGGCATGGGTAGGGGAGGACGGGTGGGAGAAGGGAAATGGGATTATCATGTAAAACAATCCTGTTCCTAATTCAAATAAAAAAGTTGGAAAAAGACAATAAATAGATATAAACTAAAAAAATTAAAAGTAAGAAAGTAATTTGTTTACCAGAAAACAGCTCTATAATTATTAGCGGCAACTAATAATATATAGCAAGGGATATAGTAGAACTTAAAATCTTTACAAGACTAGAATTATATTCTCAATGATAATGCTTTCTTTTTATCTTTTTATCATTTTTATTTAAATTAAAAACAGTCATATTTTACATACCAATCCCAGTTCCCTCTCCCTCCCATTCCCCCCACCATCTGCCCAACCCACCCCCCATTCATTTTCACAAAGAGTGTGAGGACTCCTATGGGGAATCCTAAAAGTCTGTATCATCATTTGGGGCTGGACCAAGGCTCCCATATGTAAGCTGAGAAAATATCCTTTCATAGGCAATGGGCTCCAAAAACCCATTCATGCACTAGGGATAAATACTGGTTCCATAGCCAGAGGCCCCATAGACTGCCCAAGTCCCCTAACTGACACCCATGTTCAGAAGGCCTAATTAGGTCTTCTGCTGGCTCCCCAGCTGTCAGTCTGGAGTCCATGAGCTCCCACTTGCTCATCTCAGCTGTTTCTGTGGGTTTCCTCAGCATGATCTTGACCCCTTTGCTCATCTCTCCTCCCTCTCTACAACTGGATTCCAGGAGTTCGGCTTAGTGCTTAGTTGTGAATCTCTGCTTCTGCTTCCATCAGCTACTGGAGAAAGGTTCTATGATGGCATTTAAGGTAGTCATCGGTCTCATTATTTGGGAAGAACATTTAAGGTAACCTCTCCACTATTGCTTAGATTCTTAGTTGGGGTCATCCTTGTGGATTTCTGGCAATTTATCTAGTGCCAGGTTTCTCATTAAGCCAATAATGACTCCCTCTATTAGGGCATCTCTTGCCTTGCTTCTCTATTCTTCCCTAAACTCGACTTACCTGATCCCTCATGTTCTCTTCCTGCCTCCTCTTCTCTACTCATCTTCCTCCTATCTTCACCCCCATGCTCCGAATTAACTCATTGGAGTAAGGTTACCCAGACCCAGAAAGACAGGCATGGTATGTATTCTCTCATAAGTGGTTATTAGACATAAAGCAAAGGATAACCAGCCTGTAATCCACAACCTCAGAGAAGCTAGGAAACAAGGAGAACCCTAAGAGAGACATATGTAAACTTCCAAGAAAGGGAAAGGGACAAGATAATGTTTTCTTAAAGCAGTGTTGAAATCCCTATTTGACTTGTGAGACACTTTCTTCAAAACTTGCAATAATTCTGCAAGTTACTTGAGATTTTAGAAATTACTTAGGAGATATTCTTACTTGTTAAGAGGCAAATTAATAGTTTTAAGGGAAATGTACATATATACTTTAAGATAACTGTATGTTTAAATAATTTAACCAAGTTTAATTAAGATAGAATAATAATTCATGAAGACAAATTTTACTTTTCAGCATTTAATAATAGGTATTTGATTTGTTTTAAATTATTTAAGAAAATGTCTAATTTATCAACAAATGAAATTCAAAAGTTATATGAATATTTGATATTGCTGACTGAATAGACAAATTATGGATTTTAATTGAGCAATGAATTATGGTACTTAGAATCAGTGAGAACTGTATTGATGTCCTAACACTCAGAATTCCTGCATTTTACAGTCACAAACTCAATTTACTGGGAATTTGGGCCAAATGAATGCAATTCACAGAGTTCACCCTTAGGCTTCTCACACAGATGCTGTCCTTTCTGTGTATCTCAGAATTCTTTCATCATCAGTATGCTGTTTAAGTCTTTTCTTAGTCATTATTGCACTGTTAGATTTAATTGTACAATACTTGATCCAAAATAGAAATAGTTTGAAACTAACTCAAGAGCTCAGTAAGAGGGGAAGTTATAAATTGGTGGTCCTTTGAATGAGTACTGTGGGCACTCAGAGAATTTTCATTAGTTACCATAAATGTAAATGTTGAGCCAGTGAGATGGCTCATCAGGTAAGCATACTTGCTGCAGAGTATGACAACTTCAATTTGAACCTCAGAGCCCAGATGGTAGAAAAAGATGACACACCTTCAAGTTGTTATCTGACTTCCACACAAATTCCCAGGCACTTACAGTCTATCTCCACCCCATGCTGCACACATGGACATGAACACAAAATAAAACAGAAATGCAATTGAAATAATAAATATAAATTTTTTATTAAGCTTCATCATAAAGACAATTACTTTCAAACCCTAGCCTTTCAATAAAAAAACTCATGTAATGATTTCAAACCTTGTGATAATGAATAGATGCCAACACTCTATTAGAAAGGATAGGCAAGGATATGCTCCAGGAACAAATATCTCCAAATATATGTTGAGTTAGCACATATAAAAATTTTTCTCACCTATGGTACATGGTTAAAACAGGTCCACATGATCTCAACTCCTAGTTTTGACTAAGCAATTACTTTTATAGAAGTGTGGTGTTGTCAAAAGAGTGTGACACATATTGGTTCTAAAGCTGACAACTTGAAGAAAAAAACACAAATTACATATTTGGACCAAAGCAAATCACCTGGCAATGAGAAAGGGGCAAGAATATTCCTGTACAGAACTAGTAACTTACAGATGTCATAGATGGGACACTCTATAAGTTGAAAACAAAACAAAAAAATGCTTTTCTCAAAAATCCACTCTTTTCAGTGCAACAGTTTGGGGCATTGAATGGCTGACATTTCTGCCATTATCAATTTGTTTTTATGTTTTTATCAATCAGTCCTGAACTTCTCCTTCAACACTTATAACAGCTATACACTGTAGCACGAACAATAAAAACTCAGAGACAGATATTGTGGTTAAAGCTGAAGATCACAAAAGCAAAGCAGCCTAGCTACTAGAGAGTTCTTACCTCTACCAATGCTCAGACCAAAGGGGTGATCCTGTCCTCAGCATGACTGCTGACCGACTGACCTGTCTCTTCCCATCTTATATTCATCTCTAGTGCTGATATTAAAGGCATGCACCACCACTGCCCAGCCTCTATGGCCAACTAGTGTGACTTCTTGGATAAAAGGTATGTGCCATCACTGCCTGGCTTGTATGGCTAACTAGTATGACTAGTTTTGTACTCTGATCTTCAGGCAAGCTTTATTTGTTAGACCATAAACAAAAATATCACAACACACCAACAAGTATATCATCTAATGTTTTCAAGCCATTTTAAAGGGTATGCACTGTCTACTGAGGATCAAGCTAGAAACCAAAATCATTAAGTCTGAAAACAAAGCTGCCAACATGGATATGAGCCACTTGTCTGATAATCGCTGAATGTCTTTGGCTAATTGTCAAATATAACCTGACCCAAGAGACATTGTTAACACACAGTTGGCATTTCCAAGTTATTTTATGGACTATTAACTTTGTTTTCCTGGCATGTTCAGACTAATGATATGCATCCATACTGTATGATTTCATTAATATAGTGTTCAGAAGCATGCAGAATTAATCAATGGTGTCAGAAGTCAGGAGACCTGTTACATTGACTGGAAATGTGGATGGAAATTCAGCGTGTGTGTGTGTGTGTGTGTGTGTGTGTGTGTGTAAGAGGGGCAATGGAGAGATCAATTGTGTTAGTGCTGATACTTCTTACACGTGTGTGTGCACTGTACAAAATGCATTACGTTTGATCACTTCCATGCATGATGTATTTAAATACAAATCTCCCTTTAAGAGAACAAATTGAATTTCTATGACAGATCCATGATGCCTATGGCAGCATTACCCTCCTTAGGGAAGACAGAGAAGAGGATAAGTGACTTCTTTTGCTACTGCTCTTTCACTTTCCCCTCTCCGTTGGTTCCATAAGTGGAATTTCCTAATACTTACTATAATTTATTTTGTGTGTACCTTGAGATAAGATGGAGAAAAAAATCCTGGTGAGGGTTCACACTCAATTATGGAGTCCTTTCTACTCTTATATGTGCACGCAAATGTGCTAATTTGTGAACTACCCAAGTTGAACTCTTCTATTATGTCATTGTGGCCACATCAGCTAAACCAGTAGTTCCATCTCTACTCTCTCTGAATGCACTGCTTTTTCCATAAAAATTGAATCAACTGGTTGCTCTGTAATGTCAGCTCTCTGATAAGTTAAGAAATTCTGCACTCAGGAGGCAGAAGCAGGCGAATTTCTATGAGTTCGAGGCCAGCCTGGTCTACAGAGCAGGATGGGCTCCAAAGCTACACAGACAAACCCTGTCTCAAACACCCCCCCCAAAAAATGAAATTCTGAGTTTAATGTTTAATGCTTCTCCAACTTTTTTTTTCATTTCACAAATGAGTGGTAGCAGCATTCTTTTCCAGTATATCATATCAGACAAGTTAATGATGTTTGATAATGTTTCCTAGTGAATAAATTCAGATTATTCTTTTTAAAAACATCTTGGAATTTATTTTTTTATTTAGAGAATAATTTATTAGTTTTTGTAATGAAACCGACGTAGATAAGACCTTACATATTTAATACAGTGCATTACCCCTGTACAAATGAAAAAAATTGAGTTAAACATTTCTAGACTAATGTGGTTGTTAATTTTGGTACAATGCCAACACAACACGGTAAACTGGGATACTTTTTCCCAAAGTTGACAGCACAGCTAAAGTTTCCAAAATTCAAATTATATATATATATATATATATTGGCTTGACCCTATGCAGGTCTTGTGCAGATAGCCACAGCTATTGTAAGTTCATGTATGCAACAGCCATATCATGTCCAGAAGTCAGCATTTCACAACTCTGCCCAATCCACCAGCTCTTGATGGTTCTGTCCTATTTTACAAGATGTTTGGGGAGTCTTGATGAAGGAAGACTGATAAAAAGTTGCCTGCTGGGCGTTGGTGGTGCATACCTTTAATCCCAGCACTCAGGAGGCAGAGGCAGGCAGATCCCTGTGAGTTCGAGGCCAGCCTGGTCTCCAGAGCGACTGCCAGGATAGGCTCCAAAGCTACACAGAGAAACCCTGTCTCAAAAAACCAAAAAATAAAGACCCATCCCGAGCTGAGCATTCACAGTTACTTATGTTGTACCCCTTCACCACTTTGAGTCTCTGCATTAACAACTACTGAGTGCTTCTACCAAGGAAGTTTCTCTGACCAAACTTGAGAAGCCAAGCTACAGGCATAAATATGAATATTTGAAAGCAGTTTGACAACATGCCCACTTTGCAAAATAACAGTTTCCCTCTTAGAGCCTTTGACTCCCCAGCCATGAGCTTTCTACCAGATTTACAGTACCAGGTACAAATTCCCTCCTTTGGAACCACCTCAAGTCCAACGAGAAAATGGTTGATAACCCCCATACTTAACATTCATACTATTATACCACTGGACACATTTGTCAGTCAAATCAACACATCACATTTTAATGCAGGAATAACAGAGAAGTGATAGCATGCCCAGAATTCTTGGTGCGTACTGTGAGGAACAAAAGATTGGCCCTAGCTCAAATAGTCTTTCTTTTTCCTCCATTTTTTATTTAAATTAGAAACAAGATTGTTTTATATGTCAATCTTAGTTTCCTCTCCCTCCCCTCCTCCCTTGCCCCCCACTAATACCCTACCTATCCCATACCATTTCTGCTCCCCAGGGAGAGTGAGGCCTTCCATGGGAGGTCTTCAGATTCTGTCATATCCTTTGGGATAGGGCCTACCCCCAACCCAGTGTGTATAGGCTGAGAGAGTATCCCTCTATGTGAAATGGGCTCCCAAAGTCCTTTCCTGTGCTAGGGATAAGTACTGATCTACTACAAGGAATCCCATATGTTTCTGAGGCCTCCTCACTGACACTCACATTCATGGGGTCTGGATCAGTTCCATGCTGGTTTCCCAGTGATCAGTCTGGGGACCAAGAACTCCCCATTGTTCAGATCAGCTGTTTGTGTGGGTTTCACCAGCCTGGTCTTGACCCCTTTGCTCATCACTCCTCCTTCTCTGCAACTGGATTCCAGGTCAGTTCAGTGTTTAGCTGTGGGTGTCTGCTTCTACTTCCACCAGCTGCTGGATGAAGTCTCTAGGATGGCATGTAAGTTAGTCGTCAATCTCTTTATCCAGGGACAGCATTTAAGGTAGCCTCTCCACTGTTGCTTAGATCGTTAGTTGGTGTCATACTTGTTAGATCTCTGGACACATCTCTGGACACAGCCTGATTTCTCTTTAAAATTGATACAGGGGACAGCTTCCTGAACATTACACTTGTAGCACAGGCACTGAAATCAACAATTAATAAATGGGACCTCCTGAAGCTGAGAAGCTTCTATAAGGCAAAGGACACAGTCAGCATTTTAAAATGGCAGCCCACAGACTGGGAAAATATATTCACCAACCCCATATCCAACAGAGGGCTGATCTCCAAAATTTACAAAGAACTCAAGAAGCTAGTCTCCAAAACACCAAACAATACAATTAAAAAGTAGGGTACAGAAAACTGCATAATTGGAACTAACTGCTGTCTAGGATTCACTGAAATTGCATACTTGGATATAAGCGTCTCACTTAATTTAGAAAAAAGTGTGTAGAGTTGTTAAATTCTATTATATTTCTTTGAACACGGATATTTTCCTAGTGAGAAATTAATATGTCTAGATTCAAGTACATAACACTTTTTGCCAGTGGGCAGCAGCTGAGTCTCCTCATTAACAGCTTTTTTCACTGTCTGACTCAAACACAGATTTTGGGTACCATTGTTACAGTTTTCTCACCTCTCTCTTTGATGGTAATAGCACTCTCCTAGATAAGATCTCTTACTTCCCCACTTCTCTAGTGACTCAAAACTTTCTCCCAGGATTCTTCAAGCAGATGAGATCATGGTTTTCTGTCTGAGTCTTAGTGGGCTCACTATTGGCACATAAGTCATAGCAAGGCAAACACAAATTGAACCCATGGTTACTTTCAAGAAGTAACTATTTCTTCCAGTTTTGTGTTCTCATTTTCTACTTATTCTAAGTAAATTTCTAATTATATATTCCCAGTCTCAAATTTGTGATCTGTTTAATTTGTTAAATGTTTACTTGGAAATGAGTGATTCTGTTCTGGCCTCAATAGATGTCTTTTTAGTTTTCTCTCTCTTTCTCTCTTTCTCTCTGTCTCTCTGTCTCTCTGTCTCTCTCTCTGTCTCTCTTCCTCCCTCTCTCTGTTTGTTTTTTTTTTTGAGACAGGGTTTCTCTGTGTAGCCATGGTCTTTGAACTCACTCTGTAGACCAGGCTGGCCTCGAATGCACAGAGATCCACCTGCCTCTGCCTCATCAGTGCTTCATTTTAGCTTTTCAAATTTTTGTAATTTGTAGCATTTGCCTCACATAGTTTATTCATATGTTTATCTAGATTATATTTTATTGGCACAGTAACTTAATATTAATTATTTAAATTGATGTCCTGTTGCCATATCAATCTTTGCTTTCTTTTTACCCTACCTCCTGTTTCTTCCTTTCTGGATCTTGGAAGGTAGAATTTAATGTGCACTATTCTAAACTGAAGTAAACCAGGACATCTTTCTTTCCCCAAAATAAGCCAAAGGCCCATCAGTTATATTTTCCTTCTGTACCACCTCTTCATTTTTCAGAGCAATACCTAGAAAAGCAAGCCCTTCATCCCAATAATTGGAAAGTGGATATGGGTCAGCCTGAGCTACATATCAAGACCCTGTCTCAAGAGAAGGAGAGAAGAAAGAATAGAAGAAGAGAATAAGAGAGGAAGAAAAAGATGAGAATATACTATTTTTGGAATATATAATTAAAGCTTATTCTGGCTAAAGAAGTCCTACTAATTGCTGTGCTGAGCATTGTTATTTTTCTTTATTACCACTGTCACATGTAATCATTTCATTTTTGCTGGAGATTTTTATTAGTCATTCCAAAATAAAATTATTGCTGTTACTGAGTGAGGCTTGGAGTGGGAGACAGGTGGTCCTCCTTTGGAAAGAGCACGCCAATTGGTTGTCTACTGTCAAACCATCATCCCTGACAACATACATGCAAATATGGACTCAGCAGGTTATATTTAGGAATACACATGTATAAACAAATGCATATAGACATGCAGTAATAATTAATGAAAAATGAGACAATGTATTTGACAGAGACAGGGAGTAGTATACAAGAGGTTTTAGAGAGGCAAATGGGAGGAGTAAAATACAATTAAATTATAATCTCAAAATTAATATAAAAATAGATCCTAAAAATCATTGTTGTTAGTACTTCTGAGTCATGTTTTTTTTTGTTGTCAGATGCAATTGATATTTTAACCCAAAATATCTATTGTCAATGTGACTCTTTTTCTTTTTATGTTGAGGAATCTGACTCAACCATCTAGAATCCATGGTTTCTGATATTCTTTAGTATTTCAATATAATTTTTATACTTTCATTTATTTTATTCACTTAATCAAATAGGCTTTTCTCTTCAACACCAATGATGTGAAATTTTAGCATTTAAATATGAATGTATGTACAAGTGTGCCATAATTTGAGAGGAGAGAAAATGTTCAATTTTTTTCAGAAGATAATTTGACTAATATATAGACTTGTTTATTTCTATAATAAAATCCTTATATATGGAATCATATTTTGTTGCATCTATTGTGTCTTTCTAGAGATATTTACTGGTACTTGAATTTCTATATCTTCTGAGTATAGTGTGAATAATAAAAACCATGCAACAGATATTGGTGTTCAAGCTGAAGATCAGAAAAGCAAAGAGGTAGCTGTTACCTCTACCAAGGCTGAAAAGGAGATCCTCTCTTCCCTGTGACTGGAGACTGCTTCTCTCATGAGACCCTTTGCTTCTTCCCTATATCCCTCTCTAGTACTGGGATTAAAGGCATGACCTCTGTTCCTCTTTTAGACTGACTCACTCTCATGTAACCCTGGGTGGCCTTGGATTAAAGGTGTGTATCACCATTGCCTGACCTCTATGGCTTGTGGCTAGATTTGCATTCTGAACCCAAGCTTTATTAGATCAGAAACAATATATCACCACATCTGAGGTTTCACAATCTTTTATTGTTTGAGACAAGATCTCACATATCCTGGCTGCCCTCACACTCCCCATGGAGCCAAGGATGATCTTGAACTTTTGATCCTCCTGATTCTACCTCCCAAGGATTACACTACCATGGATGCATTCTTTCTCTTTACAAGAAAACTCACTTGGATTTCAATCTTTCAGAATTTTCTCCATGTTTCTATCTGACTGAATGATATTGCCCTTTATATTCCTGCACCTGTGTGCTTGATTAAACTGCAATCACCTTAGCTTTGATCCTTTACCCTCTTTTCCCTCTTGCCTTCAAAAACCATACTTTTAATCATTTTTAAATATTAAATAAATGGAGAATATAGGTTTGGCAGATAATTTTGAGAACTCTGACACCTTTTTTGCTCTTTTGCTAATATATTTTATGCCATATGATATTTAATACTGTATAATGTTATCTGACACAGAAGAATCACCAAATATAAAATGATTATTCAAGGAGTCTTTGTTCTTTAAAAGAGACATATTAATCTTTTTCATATGCTAATGTAACACAAGAAAATCATTCCCATTCTGGGTCACAAGTTAATTTTTATCAGGAAGTTAATGAAATAAGTTAATGTTGCCAGTACAGTAAAACTACCTAATTGTCATAACTAATTGAACCTAAACATAATCATTGCATAATCATAAGGTACACTTTGAGATATTGTTTCATTGATTTTTATGGTGGTTTGTCATTCCCTGAACTTAGTGATAAAATTGAGCAATTCACAGAGTGCCTTGCAGCAATTAGTTCCAATTATTCAGTTTCAAAGCCTTTCATGAGCTGTACACCCCATTTCTTTAGTTATATTCCTCCAGTGTGTCTAGAAGAGCTTAGCAATGTGTGCCACCTAATTAGCAAAATCATATTTAATTGCCAAAATACACCTCCCAGTCATTCTAATTGTGATGGTTATTCAAAAGTATTTAGTGAATACAAATTACTTTGATATTATACAAAATACTAATAAGACAGGCTCATGTAAACCACATAGAAAATTAATAATAAAAAATAATTTAATCTTTTATCCTTTTGTTCTTACTTCCTTTAATAATTTCACAGAGTGATTATTATTCAAATGTAGTGTTTATATTGATTTGTTTCTCTTTAAAATATAATGGTGTGTGTATTCATAGACACATTCTTTAAATCACAAAAAGTAAGTAAATCTTTTTTTTAAAATAACTTTTGACAAAACAAAATTCATTAGAAATAGGGGGTATATTGAATTAGTAGCAAAGTTTGCCTAAGAATGGGATTGGAGCCACTTTGTTCTTCTCTCTCTCCTCCCTCCCTCACTCTCTCTTGATTTTCTTCTATTCCTTCCTCTAATTTCTTCTCCTTTTGCTCTTCTTAAATATATAGGCATGTAAATGACAAATGGTTCTTCTCCTGGCCCAGAAATCTCTTTTATTAATTAAATTTGTTCTTTGACAATTTCATACATGTATATAATGCAATCTGACTACTCTCATCTCTACTCTTTCTTACCTCCCCTCCACCTGTCAATACTTTCTCTTTCCTACATGTCCCTTTCTTGTATGCATATATTTTTGTTTTGTTTTGTGACCCATTCAATTTAACCTAGGTTGTCTGTATGGCCATGGGTTTGGAGCTACCCACTGAAGTCTTATGGGCTAACAATGAGTACACAACTGAAGACAATGACTTTTCCTCTCCCCTAAATCTATCAGTAGTCAATAATTCAGCAGGGAATGTTAAGGCCCTGTGGTCCCTTTCTGCATCCATGAGTGACTATTGACAGGACCAGCCTGGCACAGGCCCAGTGAAGGTAAACACAAGTTTTGTGAGGGCATGGATATAATGGCAATGTCATGCCCACAAGATGAGATTTTACAGCTCTTCTTTGTACCTTATGGCTCTTTCATTCTTTTCAGCTATACTTCTGTGATGTTCCCTGAGCCTTGGAGTAGGTTGCATACATACCTTCTTTAGGGATTATCTCTTAAATACCATTTACATAGTACCTTTAGTAGCCATGAGCCTGAACTATTTACTGTTCACTCACTGCAAAAGGGTTTTTTTCTGACTAATGCTGGGCTTAGTATTTGTCTACAGATATAAACACAGATATTTAGAAGGCTATTTGACACTATGTAAACTTAGCTACACAAAAGTTGTACGTTTGACCCCTAGGGCCTATGACTAGCCTTACCATGTGATTCCGACTGGGTTAACAGTACCAGGCAAAATCTCCCTCTTGTGAAGCAAGCCTCAAATTCAATCAAAGAATGGTTGGTTACCCCCATAGCAGTCCTGATATTATTGAACCTTGCATGCCAGATTGGTGTCATAGACCCTAGGTTTCACAGATGAGTAAAACTTTTGATGGCTTTTCTCCCTCAGCAGTCTACATAGAATAGTCCAACACTCATACCCAGCAAGGTAAAGCTTCCAGCTCAGTTCCAGCTTGATTTCTTTATGTTTTTAAAACTGGGATATGCTGGCCTTCTTCTGGACAACCAGGAAGAATTATAAAAGCTTGTTTTGTATTGTTTTGGAAGCCTACATGGCCTCTGTTATGATAAATCTTTCTGCCAAAAGCCTCCCGAGCCCTACTGCCATGTGGATGGTCTCCACCAGCCACCTGAGTTCTGCCCATCATGTGGATGGACAAAATAATACAGAAACTTCTATTATGTACAAATGATGCTTGGCCAATGACTAGGATTTCTCATCTGCTAGCTCAGTCTTAATTATCATATATCTATATATTTTATAAGACTTATCTTATTGGACACCTTCCATTGGCATCCTCCCTTGCTGGTGGATCACATGGCACCACTGGAGGATGCGAAGGGGAAAAAAGGGGCCACTTCCTGTGTGCCCTTCCTTAAATATGACTCTCCCTGCTATGTCATTTCCTGTCTGGACCATCACTACTCTACAACATTTCCCAGAATCCTCCTCGACTCCTAGTCCCGCCTAACTTGCTGCCTCATTGGCCAAATTGTACTTTATCCAACAATCAATAAGATGAGCATACACAATACATTCCCCATCAGGCCTCACTAGCCAACATATTATCAGCAAGTTCCACATCTGGCACTGGGACTTTTGCTTAGTAACCCAGGGTTTTAGGAGCATTATTACTCATCCATGAAGTGTACCTCTCTTAAATTTTATTTATAAGTTATATTTGCAATTGGGTCACAAGATAATAAGTTTCTGCATGGCTCTGTATGCACTACTCATTTTGGCTAATACATGCTTCTGCCCTTTCATTTCCTCCATTCTACTTTTTTATTGCCTATAACCGACTATACATTTCCTCTTAATGCATACACTTCAATGCCACCTTTCCTGGCTTCTACATGTACTCCAATTTAAATATACAACCTAAAGAATTGACAAAGTTCTATATATGAGTCAAAATATTTCACCTGTATCTTTCTGGGTCTGGATTATCTCAGACCAATTTCATCCATTTACATGAAAATTTAAAAATTTCATTTTTCTTTATAGATAAATAAAATCCTATTGTGTATATATAAAACATGTTTCTTTTTCAGTAAAATATTAATGTTTAATTTACAATTTATTTTCTATTCATAATAATTGTAAGTATGATAGACATGAGAAGAGAATACCAAAGTTATTCAGTTGTGTTCTTGATTTTTAAAACCTCATAGAAATTACTCATTGATTATCTATTCTTATCTCTTTTTTTCTTTTGCAGATGTTTTTTTATTTGAATTAGAAGCAAGATTGTTTTACATGTCAATCCCAGTTCCCTCTCCCTCCCCTCCTCCCCTACCACTCCCCAAACTAAAACCCTACCTATCACATACCCTTTCTGTTCCCCCTGGAGGGTGAGGCCTTCCATAGCAAGTCATCAGAGTCTATCATATCCTTTGGGATACGGCCTAGGCCAACTCCCCGTGTATCTTGGCTCAGGGAGTATCCTTCTATGTGGAATGGGCTCCCAAAGTCCACACCTATGCTAGGGATAAGTACTGAACTACTACAGGTGGTCTCGTAGATTTCTGTGGTTTCCTCACTGAAACCCATGTTCCTGGGGTCTGGATCCCAGCTATCATTCTGGGGACCAAGAGCTCCCCGATGTTCAGGTCAGCTGTTTCTGTGGGTTTCACCAGCCTGGTCTGGAGCCCTTTGCTCACCACTCACCCTTCTCTGCAACTGGATTCCAGTTCAGTTCAGTGATTAGTTGTGGGTGTCTACTTCTACTTCCACCAGCTGCTGGATGAGGGCTAGCGAATTGCATATAAGTCAGTCATCAATCTCATTATCAGGAGAGGGCATTTAAGGTAGCCTCTCCTCTGTTGCTTAGATTGTTAGCTGGTGTCATCTTTGCAGATCTCCAGACATTTCCCTAGTGCCTGATTTCTCTGTAAGCCTAATATGTCTCCCTCTATTATGGTATCTCCATTCAGTTTTGGGAAGAATAAAACATGTTTCTTATTTATTCATTGATAAGCATCTCTTGTGATTTCATATCTTAGCTATTGTGAATATAGAAGTAATCAATATGGATGTGCAAGTATCTCTGCAGATTTAGGTATATGCCTGGAATTGTAGAGCTGGGTTATAAGGTAGTTCTACTTCTAGTTTTTAGAAAAACCCACAGACTAGCTTTCAAAGCAGGTGCACTGGTTTTGTTCTCCCACCAAGGATGTATTAGAATTCCACTTTCTCCACATCCCTAATGATGGCCATCCTAAATAGTATGGGATGGAATCTTAAAGTAGTTTTGATCTGTATTTATTTAATAACTAAGAAGGTTGAGCACTTTATAGCACTTACTACTTATTTGTTGTTCTTTTGAGAACTTTCTTTTCAGTTTTATAAACAGCCTTTAATTGGGTCACTTGTCTTTTTGATGTTCAGTTTTTGAGTTCCTTATACATTCTAGACATTAATCTTCTGTTGGATCTCCTGTAGCTTTCAAGTCTGAAGTATTTCAGTATCCTCTGTAGAGCTGATCTAGAGATAATAATTGCTTTAGTTTATTTTGTCATGATTTTTTCTCTTATAAATATAAGAGAAATTTTTGCTGAATATAATAATCTGGGTTGATAGTTGTGGCATTTTTTTTAATTTTAATACATCTTTCCTAGCCCTTTTAGGTTTAAAAGTCTATGTCAAATAATCAACTGTTGTTTCCTGGGCTTGCATTTATGATTTCACCCTTCTTATTGCAGAATTCAATATGTTTTCTTTAGTCTGCACTTTTAGTGATTTAGCTATATGTTTGGTGAGTTTCTTTAAGATCTAGTCTATTCGATGTTATTTAGGTATCTTATACGTGGATAAGCATCTCTTTCTTTAGATTTCTGAAATTTTCTTATAAGATTGTATTGAAATGTTTTCTGTATTATTGGTACGTCATTGTTCTCCTTCTTCTATGTCCATCATTCAACGATTTGGTCTTTTTATGATGTCTCGAAACTCCCCCCTTTTACACATTTAAAAAATCATCTTTCCTGGCCTGGAGATATGGCTTAGCAGTTAAGAGTACTGGTTGTTGGAACATGATTCAGACAGTGAAACACAAAAACTTGAGTATGATCAAGAGGCACTCCACCTTGACAAAACAAGGCAGAGATATTCAAACACACAGCAATGGGCACTCCTTCCCCTTGAAGACAAGTTTATCCCATTGATATGAAGAATAGCTTATTTTTCTGGTGAACACATAGGACTATTTTAACCACCACTAAAAACCTCAGAAGGGTTTTTGTGTTCTAAGATATATACCTTACACACACACACACACACACACACACACACACACACACACACACACACACACACACACACAGAGTTTTACCTTCATCACAGTGGCTATGTTTTAAACTACTAGCAGCCCAGCTACTAAGGCCATACCCTGAGGAGAGTGGGGAATTCTGTTCCCCCAGACAATGGCTCTCTTGCTGCTAAAGGTATATTTAAGTAAATCTCTACAGTTTTAACAAAACTCGAGATTCAAAGACTAGGGTGAAAACCTGGGAGCTCAATGAGTGAGAGTAGCAACTGGCTAACTTTCTCTTAGCCGGGATCCCATGAAGCCTCTCTCTTTCCACACTGTCCCACCTGAAAACTCCCACACTATTCTCCTCCTTGCTACTTCCTGTCAACTACTTGTTAACCCCAACTCTCTGAGCCCAGTTTAATTCTATTTAATTAATGGAAATGTTACACATCTTTACATAGTTAAAGAAATGCACCATAAACAATTGCAACACATCTTTGCCTATTTAAACAAATATTCTGCAACATATTTGTTGTTATAAAAGTAAATTTAACACACACAGTTGACAGGATTGATCCCAATCTTCTGGAGCCAACAGTTCCTTTAGGCTCAGAGGGGAGTATCTTTTAAATCACCATGCAAGTGATTACCTAACTGCAAAATAGTCCAGGACAGGCTCCAGGGGCTGTAGTTTCTCTTCATTGGTCATAGCACATCATGGTTACTCTCTGGCATCTTTCTAGGCAGAATGTTAGTAAACAAAAGACTAAGAAAAACAACAATTACTACTTCTCAACTGCCTTGGTATTCCAGCAGCCATCCCTTGATTTGGTACAAGAACATGTACCCTCAGAGTTGTTATTCTGATTACATTCTATGAAGGGAATGGGTGCAAAGGATAACATACTCAAATGAAATGGGAGCCCCATTTCCCCACCCAGATGTACTAAGTGTGACAGGTGTTGGGGAAGGGTGCAGAAGGCATGAACAGGCAGGAATGGTGTTCCAGCTATTTGACCCTACCATGTGGATTCAGAACTCATTTGGGGTATAACTACTAATTCTCTTTCCTCAGTAATATAATAAAGAAGTGATGTGAATTTTTTAAAGAGTAATCACTGCTCTTCTAGAGGACTTGAATTTGATTCTTAGAACCCACATAGTGGTTCACAACGACCCATAACTCCAGTTTCAGGGGTTTCAATACTCATTTCTGTCCTGTGAGGGCACCAGTCACATACACTGCACATACATACAAGCATAATACTTAAACACATTAAATAAAATAATGCATAAGCAATCAAGTATATAATACAAATAAGTTCACCTTTATTGAGTGATCCAATTCCTCTGCCTTGCTTCCAAAGCTACTTGTGTATTACTTGTTCATTCTCATCTTCCCTCCCTTCAGTTTTGCTTCACAATAACATCTACAAGCCCTTCCTGTTACTCTTACTGATTTTATAGGTCAGGTTCTATCATTACTTTTCTATAGAAATTTCTGAAGTAGAAAAAAGTCTATCAGGACTTTCATTGTGTTTCTACGGAGTCTACAAACCAATTTGAGAGGATATGATATATGTGACCTACTTTGACTTTCTAACAATAAGCTTTGTTAAAGAAAGCTTTAAAGGCTCTGAATAAATTTCCCAAAATATTCCATAAATATGTTTTGCTCAACTTTAACTTTCAGACTCCATGGCATTTTTCTGACTTCAGACTTGCAGTCTATTCAATAAGTCATGAGATGTGCTGTATCTTGTCTTAAATGCATTATTGGGATCTGGCATCAGGTCATCAAACTGGTGCATCTATCTCCCTGCTTCTAGACTGTTTCTTTAATTGTTTATGTGTCTATTATTACTGTTATACTCAATTAAGAGTATGTTTTCCCCATATGATGTTTGTCTGTCAAATCTTGAAAAGAAAAGGAGTGGCATCTGGTCTTGGCACTATATGTAGAATTAGATCTGCAGAGAACAGTTGAATAATAGCCACAAGTTGGAAATTATAGACAGAAAAGCCTATTCTCAAGGCTGTATTTACATAATGACATATGTACTATTTGAAAGACTAGAATCCTGGTTGGATTCAGATGTTCATGCAAAATACATTTATTCCAATATTTATTTTACAAATCATTTACATAGTATTTACTATATTCCAGGAACCATTCTAAAAACATGATAGATATCATTTCATTTGATCTTTTCAGCAATCCTACTACATAGGCACTATTTTTGCTGTTCTCATTTTATAGTTTAGAAAATCGATACACAAAGAGTATGAGATGTGGTGATATACATTTAAGATCTAATAAAGCTTGCCTGGAGATCATAATGCAAAGCTAGCCACAGCTATAGAGTTCAGGCAGTGGTGGCACACACTTTGAATCACAGTACTCAGGAGACAGAGGCAGATGGATCTCTATGAGTTCAAGGCTAACCAGGGCTACATGAGAGTGAATCAGTCTAAAAGAGAAACAGAGATCATGCCTTTAATCCCAGCACTAGAGAGGTATATAAGAAGGAGCTCAGGGTCTCATGTGGCATTCAGTCTCAAGGCAATTAGTTACCAGCCATGTTGAGGACAGGCTCTCTCCAGTCTTGGTACAGGTAAGAGCTCTCTGTTAGCTTGGCTACTTGGATTTTCTGATCTTTAGCTTGAACCCCAAGATCTGTCTTTGGGTTTTAATTATCCATGCTACAATGAGAAGCACTCATAAGGACAACAGTGATTCAACCAAATTTGTTGGCTACAAAGTCCAGACTTCATATCAGTCATATGTCAGGATGAAGGTCAGTGTCTTAGTTAGGGTTTAAATTGCTGTGTAGGCTAATGCTTTTTTGTCACTGTTCATCATTGAACAGGAACTCAAACAGGACAGGGACCTGGAAGCAAGAGTTGATGCAGAGGCCATGGAGTAGTGTTGCTTACAGGCTTGATACCCATTACTTACCGAACCTTATTTTTCATAGAACCCAAGATTACCAGCCCTGGGTGGCATCACTTACAATGTGCCTCCATCACTAATTAAGAAAATGCCCTACAGGCCTACATAAAGCTGTATCTTATGGAGACATTTTCTCAACTGAGGTTCTCTCTTCCCAAATGACTGTAGTTTGTGTCAAGTTGTCATGAAATTAGACAGCCAACACAGAAGGCCAAATTGTTTTCACAAAGCTACTAATACTGGTCTCATCAAATCCGAGAAAAGTGATAGAAAATATAAGATACAGAGACAAATGTAAAGATTTTGAGAACCAAAGATAAAGAAAGCAATGTTTCAGTGAATGAATAAAACAATAAATTCTACATGGCATGTATAAGACAACTATTAAAAAGAAAATGACATTTGAGTAAGACATGGATGACTTATGTGAAAAAATGGAATTTGTCCATTGGGATCAGTCTTTGAATGGATGAAAATGTGTCCCTGATTTACCATGCTTCAAAACTTAGATTCCTTTATTTTACTGTGATATAAAGGTGATATGTGCTTAATCAAAACCATACTGAAAGTTTTAATTTGGCTTTCTTCTCAGGTTAGCTGTGGGAATTATGAACTTCTTTTGCAATAATAAGCAGCAGCTTCATCTTCCAGCCAGCCCTACAATCACATGGAAGACACATTCAATACTCTATAATGAGTTTGTTTGTACAGTAGGTTGCATATATTCAGCATGGCTTCAACTTAAAGAATTTTCAACTTAAAATGATCTTATCAGGACCTAGAACCATTGTATGTCAAGGAGCATATTTATACTAATGGCTTAAAATGGAACACCTGGCTACATGTACTAAGTACATTCCTAGAATCTGTCTTGATTGCATATTGTCATTATATAATTTGAATGTGAATAGAGAGAGGCATTCTATTTCTAAGCCTGATCCATAAAATAGCCTTATATGATTCTTTGTGTTATCTTTTCCCTTACCTATCAGTGGGGTGCAAAATATTTGGCAGGGATGTTTAAACATGGAGTAAATGACAGATCCACATTTGGAAGAAACTTGGTATTAATGTTTGAAAGTGAAATTCTCCCTATAAGCTCATGTGTTTGCATATTTGATCTCCAACTGCTGGCACTGTTTTGGAAGGTTGTAGAACCGTTTAAACATAGATCCCAAATGGAGGAAGTAGATCACTGCGGGGCGTGGCCTTGAGGTTTTATGGCTCAAACCTTCTTGTTTGCACTCTACTTCCTGTGACAGACACAAATGTGACCAGCTCCCTCTTGCTCTTGTTACCATGTCTTTGTTGCCATAATTGACTATTTTCTTAAATTGTAAATCAGAATGAACACTTTATTCCTTAGACTGCTTCTTATTTTGTAACAACAAGAAGGACAGCAATGGATATACTTGGATCTCTGATTCACCCTGTGGATAGCTGCCTATTCATAAACCTGCATGATACTCTGTATAAATTAGAACACAGAATTAGATTGGGTAAAAGTGCTAAAATTGTGAAATTTATTCGAGTAGCTATAATTTTATACTAGTTCAAATAATATACTCTCAATATAAGTTCTTATCTATCTACTGCCCGTGGGTCAAGAGTTTATCAGTTATAGAAACAAAATGTAGTTATTTTATGAAAAAATATAGAAAGAAACATACACTGTTAGCTTGAGTTGTGGGCCGGGCCAGAATCCAAGGCAGTGGATAAGTATTTGAGCAGGAAAGCAAGAGAGAAGAGGCAAACAATACAGTGAAAGGTGGGTTTAAAGCAGGTTTTGACAAGTCATTGCCTATAAGCCTCACCCAGCCATTCATTTTTGTGAGTAAATTTGCTTCAAAACACATTCATGTTCCCACATTTTATATGACATGTTGCTACTTTCCTATTCCAAAAACAGAGTAAATAGTTGCATGATCAACTATATGAGCAACAAAGCTGGAAACATTACTCTTTGCCCACCTATAGAAAAAGTTTCATGTGAAAAAAGAACATGTATGGAACTGAAGAGATTTTGTAGCAGTTAAGAGGCTACTGCTCTTGCAGAAGATCCATGTTTGCTTCCCAGCACTCAGTGGGTAGATCACAGCTACCTGAAAATGCAATTGCAAGGTGTCTGTTGCCTCAGACTTGCATGGGCACACACATACACACACACACACACACACACACACACACACCACACACAGCACACACACCCACACACACACACACGCATGCGTGCGCGTGCACACATATGTATATTCAGTCATGTATCTATGTACAAATATATATATATATATATATATATATATATATATATATACTTTTAAACAAAGGATAAAGGACCTATTCTTTCTTTGTACTTGCCAAGAATTCTGTGTTGCATATTTGTAAATACTTTGCTCTTCGATACAGAGTTAAATTATTTTTCCAATACTCCATGATACACTGAAAATCCCACCAGATCATTATGGTGCCATATTTTTGTATTGTTTTGAGACTAGGTCTAATGTAACTTAAGTTATAACCAACTCATTATGTATCTGAGGATGGCCTTAAACTTTTGATGCTTTTACCTCCATCTCCACTGTCCCGGGATTACAGATGTGTGCCAAGTCACCCAGTTTTATGCAATGACAGGGATTGAACCCTGAACTTTCTTCATGACAAGCAAGTACTTTATCTGCTGACTTTTCCTCAACACCATAGTACCTTTGCCTAAATTTCCCCCAAGGTTTCTTAGACCCTGCTAGTCCACTGATCACTTTCCTTCATTGTCTTCAAGTAATGTGTGTGTTTTGCCAACTGACCACACTCATGAATGAGATAAGCTATTTGCTATTTAAGAAGTTCTCAACAAATATATTCTGTGACAATAGACATTTATTTCCCTCAGTACTATCTTTGCTGGCATTCTTTCTCCACATAGCTTCAAAAGCAACTATGTCCTAATGGAGAAAAGAAAAATCTAAGGAAAAGCTCTTCGTGTTCTAATACCTTCAGAGTTGGGATAATGTATATCTCAAGTTATCTTAATATCTCTTTGTATGGGTGAATAGGGATTTGAAAAGATATATAAAAGGCTCAGTAGATGCTGTGTATACCTCTCTGTGAAAACAAATATAGAATCCAACATGTAATATATTAATATGAACAGTGGCTAGAAGAAAGTGACAGATACATGAGCTCTAGGTGAGTATCATATGTGGAAAGAATAAATGAGGAAAGATGAATTGAGAGATTTGTCTTTGACCAAAAAAGGAAACACCAGCTCCCATCTCTCATTACATCTGTCACTTTAAGTATTTTGAATGTTTGTTTCTTTTATGATGGGAGGATAAATGGACATGAATCTAAGCTAATCTCTCTCACACATGCACACACATGCATTTACTCAGATATACATTGATCAAATAATCTCTGCAGTGTGGTTTTCTCTGACACCTATAAAATATTTTATCCTTTTGTGTTTGTCAGGGTTATCTGGAGAATCAGGACTTACAGAATTATTCTCTCTCTCTCTCTCTCTCTCATATATATATATATATATATATATATTATATATATATATATATTAGAGTGCCTTACAGGCTGTGATCCAGCTAATAAAAAAAATGGCTGGGTATGGATGGAAAGTCCAAGAATCCAGTAGTTCCTTTGTGAATGAGGCTGGATATGTAGGCTTTAATGTCAGTGAAGGGATGGATGTGTTAGCAAAGTGAGAGCAAGCAGGCAAAAGCAAAAGCTTCCTCCATTCTTCCATGTCCTTACATAGGTTTCCAGCAAGTGTGTCTTCCCACTTCAAGATCAAAGGTCTGTGTTTTCCTACCTCACAGGTCCAGACTACAAGTAGATTCACCCACTTCAAACCAAGCAAAAACATCATACAGGTGTTCCCTCCATTTCTGGATTATACTTCATTTGAGATGTAGTGAGGCTGATAACCAACAATAACCATCAGAAATCTTACCCCAATCAACTTGACATACAATCATAAATCCTTATGTAATCATTAATTTCCAAATTAAATTATAACCAGGTCATAATAACACCCAAATATAATATAATTCATACAACTACAAACATATTATAAACATAGAATAAGTGGCAATGACTCTTGGAGGACATTCTTTTAGTGTTTCAAATATAAATATGATAACCATTCACATTCTCTTAATTGATGTTACAACACCTGTAAAAAGAACTTGAAAGGAAACACAAATATCTGTACAATGCATTCTTAAACTATAGCAGTCTGGGGCTTGTGCACGGGGGAACCTGCCTCAGTGAACAGCCCATCCAGAGTCTGCTGAAGTAGTGGTAGTAGTCATGCCTCCACCCATGGCAAGAGGAGAACCATTAGAGTATTAGACCTGCTTGAACCCACTGGAAGAGAATCTTGGTCCTGTACCCACCAGGAGAGGGAGAGACCCCAACAGTACCCACTGGAAGAAGGGATGGGAAGATGACAGTATAAGAACACAGTCAACAACAGGAAGATCAATATGATGCCATCAGAGTCAAAGAACTCCACAACAGCAAGACCTGAACATCCCAACAAACATGAAACAGAAGAGAACAAGCCTAAAAACAACTTTATGAAGATGATAGAAACCCTCAAAGAGGTAGTGAGAAAAACTCTTAAAGAAATGGAAGAAAAAGCATACTAAAAAATTCAAGAAATGGAGAAAAAGACAGACCAAAAATTGCAAGAAACAATTCAAACAGTGCAAGATTTGAAAGCTGAAATAGAGACAATAAAAATCATTGTCTGAGGGAATTCAGGAAATAGAAAAATTGAGTAAACAATTGGGAACTACAGAAGCAAACAAAACCAACAGAATACAGGAGATAGAACAGAGAATCTCAGACATTGAAGATGCACTAGGAGATATAGATTTATCAACCAAAGAAAATCTTTAGTCCAACAAATCTCTCACACAAAATATCCAGGGAATATGGGACACCATAAAAAGACCAAATGTAGGAATAATAAATATAGAAGAAGGTGAAGAAACCCAACGTAAAGGTGTAGAAAACATAATCAACAAAATCATAGAAGAAAACTTTCTCAACCTAAAAAAAAGACATGCCAATAAAAGTACAAGAAGACTACAGAACACCAAATATTGTGGACCACAAAAAGGTGTGCTCACCACATAATAATCAAAAAAGCAAACATGCAGAATAAAGAAATAATATTAAGAGAATCAAAGGTCAAGTAACATACAAAGCAAATCTATCAGAATTATACCTGACTTCACCATGGAAACTCTGAAAGCCAGAAGGACCTGCATAGATATTCTACTAACAATAAGAGACCACAGATGCCAGCCCAGACTACTATACCCAGCAAAGCTTTCAATCACTATAGATGGAGAAAACAAGATAATCCATGACAAAACCACATTTAAAAATACATAGCCACTAATCCAGCACTACAAAAAGTTATGAAAGGAAAAACTCGAAACCAAAGAAGCTAACTATACCCACAAAACTGTAGGCAATTGATAATTCCATTTTACCAACAGCCAAATGAAAAAAAGGGGAAAACCCACACACACAATACCACCACCACCACCAAATCCAAAACAAACAAGAATTAACAATCAATGGCCATTAATATTCCTAATAACTTAACTTAACTTGCCTATAAAAAGACACAGGCTAACAGAATAGATACAAAGACAGAATGCATCCTTCTTCTGCATACAAGAAACACACCTCAACTTCACAGACAGACATTACCTCAGAGTTAAGGGTTGGGAAAAGATTTCCAAATCAAATGGGCCCTAGAAGCAAGCTGGTGTAGCAATCTTAATATTTAACAAATTAGACTTTAAACTAAAATCAATCAAAACAGATGGAGAAGGTCATTTCATATTCATCACAGGAGAAATACATCAAGATGAAGTCTCAATTCTGAACATCTATGCCCCAAATACAAAGGCATTCACATTAATAAAAGAAACATTACTAAAACACAAATCACACATAAAACTTCACATACTTATAGTAAGAGAATTCAACACCCCCCACTCTCAGCACTAGACAGGACCACCAGACAAAAACTTGACAAAGAAACAAAGGAACTATCAAAAGTTATGACCCAATAGGGTTTAAGAGACATCTATAGAATATTCCATCCAAACACAAAAGAATGTACCTTCTTCTCAGTGCCACATGGAACCTTCTCTAAAATTGACCACATTCTCGGCAATATAATAAACCTGAAAAGACATAAAATTTGTAATAACCACCTGTATCTTATCAGACCACCATGCTTAAGAGTTAGAATTCAACAACACAAATTGCTGAAACCCTACAAGCTCATTGAAACTGAAAATGAACAATTGCATCAATCTTGGGTCAAGGACAAAATAAAAAAAGAAATTAAAGCTTTCCTAGAATTCAATGAAAATAAAGACACAACATACACAAACTTATGGGACATTTTGAAAGCAGGGCTAAAAGGACAGTTCATAGCACTAAGTGCCCACATGAAGAAAGTAGAGAGTAGTCACATTAGAGAATTAACAGCACAACTTAAACCTCTAGAACAAGAAGAAGCACACTCACCACAGAGAAGTAGATGCCAAGAAATAATCAAATTGAGGGCTGAAATCAATAAAGTAGAAACTAGGAAAACAATCAATGTAACAAAGATTTGGTTCTTCAAGAAAATCAACAAGATAGACAAACTTATATCCAAACTAACCAAAAGGCAGACAGAGAGTACGCAATTTAACAAGTTCAGAAATGAGAAGGGGGCATAACAAAGACACTGAGGAAATCAAGAGAATAATCAGGTCATACTTTGAAAACCTGTACTACAGAAAATTTAAAGGAAATGAACAATTCCCTGGATAGATATCGCTTACCAAAATTAAATCAAGAACAGATATGCAACTTAAATACACCTACAACCTCTAATGAAACAGAAGCAATTACCAAAAGTCTCCCAACCCCCCCCAAAAAAAACAACCAAACAAACAAACAAAAAACCACAGGGCCAGATGGTTTCAGTCAAGAATTCTGCCAGAAATTCAAAGCACAGCTAATATCAATTCTCCTCAAAGTGTTCCACAAAACAGAAGAAAGATCATTGCCAAACTCTTTTTATGAGGATGCAATTACCTTGGTATCCAAGCCACACAAAGGCACAACTAAGAAAGAGAACTACAGACCAATATTCCTCATGAAGATTGATGCAAAAATACTCAATAAAACACTGGCAAATTGAATGCAAGAAGATATCAGAAAAATCATCCAGCATGGCTTCATGCAACCAGGGATGCAGGGTTGGTTCAATATATGAAAATCCATCAATGTAATCCACCATATTAAAAAAAAAAACGAAAAAGAAAAACCACATGATCATCTCAATAGATGCTGAAAAACACTTTGACAAAATCCAACACCCCTTTATGATAAAGGACTTGGAGAAATCAGCAAAAACAGGAACATAACTAAATATAATAAAAGCAATATGAAATTTGCAGGGAAATGGATGGAACTCGAAGAAACTATTCTGAGCGAGGTAACCCAATCACAAAAAGACAAACATGATATGTACTCACTCATATGTGCATTTTAGACATAGAGTAAAGGATTACCAGCCTACAATCCACACTGCCAGAGAAACTAGTAAACAAGGAAGACCCTAAAAGGGACAAACTTTGTCCCCTGGAGAAGGGAAAAGGGTCACCATCCCCTGAGCAAATTGAGAACATGGGAAGAGGGGGAGGAAGCTACGAGAGTGAGAAGGGAAGAAAAGAAAGGATGCAGAGGTCATGAGGAAGCAGAAATTTTGAGTCAGGTGTAGATTAGAAGAAAGGACATATGATAGGTAGGATTTTAATTGGGGGGGTTGTGGAGGAGGAAGGGAGGGAGAAGGGAAATGGGATCGTCATGTAATTAAATCTTGTTTGTAATTCAAATATATAAAAAATAAAAAACTAAAAAAGCAATATACAGCAAACAAACAAAAAACATCAAACTAAATGGAGAGAAATTCAATGCCATTTCACTAAAATCAGGAACAAAAAAAAAGATGTCCACTTTCTCCATACCTCTACAATATTATACTTGAAGTTCTAGCTAGAGCAATAAGATAACAAAAGGAGATCAAGGGGATACAAATTGGAAAAGAAGAAGTCAAACTTTCACCATTTGCAGATGATATGATAATTTACATAAGTGACCCAAAAAAGTTCTAGGGACCTCCTATGTCTGATAAACACCTTCAGCAAAGTGGCAGGATACAAAATTAACACAAAAAAATCAGTAGCCCTACTATATACAGACAATAAATGGGCTGAGAAAGAAATCAGAGAAACATTACCGTTTACTAGACACAAACAACATAAAACATCTTGGGGTATTGCTAAGCAAGCAAATGAAAGACCTGTATAACAAGACATTTGGGTCTTTAAAGAAAGAAATTAAAGAAGATACCAGAAAATGGAAAGATTTCCAATGCTCTTGGATAGGTAGGATCAACATAGGAAAAATAGCAATCTTGCCAAAGCAATCAACAAATTCAATGAAATTCTGATCTAAATCCCAGCACAATTCTTCACAGACCTTAAAAGAACAATACTCAACTTTGTATGGAAAAAGAAAAGACCCAGGATAGCCAAAAAACAAACCTGTACAATAAAAGAACTTCTAGAGGCATCAACATCCCTGACTTCATGTTCCATTATAGAGCTATAGTCCTGAAAACAGCTTGGTATTGGCACAAAAATAGACAGGTAGACCAATGTAATAGAGTTGAACACCCTGATATTAACCCACACACCTAGAAACACCTGATTTTTTCTTTTTGGTTTTTTGAGACAGGGTTTCTCTGTGTAGCTTTGGAGCCTATCCTGGTACTCCCTCTGGAGAATAGGCTGGCCTTGAACTCACCTGCCTCTGCCTCCCGAGTGCTGGGATTAAAGGCGTGTGCCACCAATGCCTGGAGAAACACCTGATTTTTGACAAAGACATTAAAATTATACAATGAAAAAAGAAAGCATCTTTAACAAATGGTGCTGGCATAACTGGATGCTGGCATGTAGAAGACTGCAGATAGATCCATATCTATCACCAAGCACAAAACTTAAGTTCAAATGGATCAAAGACTTCAACATAAATCCACTCACACTAATCCTCTTAGAAGAGAGTGTGAGAGGTACTCTAGAATGAATCAGTACAGGAGACCGCTTCCTGAACATAACACCAGTGACACAGACACTGAGATCAACACTTAATGAATGGGACCTCCTGAAACTGAGAAGCTTCTATAAGGCAAAGGACACAGTCAACAAGACAAAATGGCAGCCCACAGAATGGGAAGATATTAATTAACCCCACATAAGACAGAGGGTTGATGTCCAAAATATACAAAGAACTCAAGAAGCTAGTCTCCAAAAAACAAAATAATTCAATTAAAAAGTGGGGTACAAAACTAAATAGAAAATTCTCAGTAGAGGATCCTAAAATGGCTGAAAGACAATTAAGAAAGTGGTCAACATCCTTAGCTATCAGAGAAATGCAAATAAAAACAACTTTGAGATACCATCTTGCTCCTGTCAGAATGGCTAAAATCAAAAACACCAAAGACAGTTTATTCTGGAGAGGAAGAGGAGAAATGGGAACAGTCCTCCACTGCTGGTGGGAGTTCCAACTCGTACAGCCACTTTGGGAATCATTATGGTGGTTCCTAAGAAAAATGTTAATCTGTCTGACACCAGATCCAACAATTCCACTCTTAGGCATATACCCAAAAGATGCACTCATGCAACAAGAACATCTGTTCAACTATGTTCATAGCAGCATTATTTGTAATAGCCATAACCTGGAAGCAATGTAGATGCCCCCCAACTGTAGAATGGATAAGGAAAATGTGGTACATTTACACAATGAAGTACTACTCAGCAGAAAATCAATGGAATCTTGAAATTTGCAGGCATATGGATGGAACTAGAAGAGACCATTCTGAGTGAAGTAACCTAGTCAAAGAAAGACAAACATGGTATGTACTCACTCATATATGTATTTTAGACATAGAGCAAATGATTACCAGCCTACAATCCACACTGCCAGAGAAGCTAGGAAACAAAGAGGACCCTAAGAGAGACATACATGGTCTCCTGGAGAAAGGGAAAGGGACAAGGTCTCCTGAGCAAATTGGCAGCATGGTGGAGGGGAGAGTTAGTTAGGAGAAAAAGAATCAGAGATTATTAGTGGAAAGGAGTAAATGAGGGAGCAGGAAGGTTGAGTCAGTGGAAAAATAGAGGAGAGCAAGAAAAGAGATACCATAATAGAGGGAGCCATTATAGGTTTAAAGAGAAATCTGGCACTAGGGAAATGTCCAGAGATCTACCAGTATGACCCCAACTAACAATGTAAGCAATTGTCCAGAGGCAACCTTAAGTACCCCTCCCTAATAATGAGATTGATGACTGCCTTATATATCATCCTCGAGCTTTCATTTATTAGGTAAAGGAAGCAGAAGCAGACACCCATGGGTAAACACTGAACTGAACTCATGGAATCCAATTCTAGAGAGGGAGAGTGATGAGCAAAAGGGTCAAGACCAGGCTGGAGAAACCTATGACCTAAGCAAGGGGAAGTGGGAAAGCTGGGAAAGCAGCATAGGGCTGACCCAGAACCCCTGAACATGGGTGTCAGTTCGGAGGCCTGGGCAATCTATGGGGTCTCTGGTAGTAGACCAATATTTATCCCTAGTATAGGAATGGACTTTGGGAGCCCATTCCACATAGAGGGATACTCTCTTAGCCTAGATACATGGGGGAGGGCCTAGGCCCTGCTCCAAATGATATGACAGACTGTGAAGATTCCCCATGGAAGGCCTCACCCTCCCTGTGGAGCAGAATGGGTATGCCATAGGAGGTCGGTTAGGGGCAGGGGAGGACAGGACTGGGAGGGAACTGGGATTGATTTGTAAAGCAAGCCTTTTTTCTAGTTTAAATTTTAAAAAAGAAAAAATACAAAATATAACAGAAATACTCATGCCAACTATAATCATTTCAGCAACTGGTCATGTGGCCTTAAATCATATTAATAACTACCTCTACTATCCATTCTGTATTTCCTCCACCCTTGGCAACCACCTCAGCAGCTCTTGGCCATTTTCTTGGAGGAGTGATCCATACCTTCATTTCTGAAGGGTCTGGGCCCTATGTCATCCTGCATGGATTAGTCTGTTGAAGTTTCCTATTTACTTTAATCACAGGATTTGGTAGCACCAAGAGCGTTAAGGATCTCCTACATCTCCACATAATCTTTTTTCCTTTATTGTGAGGAAGCAATTCAATTTCTCCATGGTAATCTGGATCATTCACCCCTCCTAACACTGTTGTTCCTTTCTTAGTCTGTTGGTTTAAGGACATCAGAAGCCTAAAGTGACCAGGGGGAACCCTAAGCTTCTAGTTCAATGGAATGCTTGTTGTGGCTCCTGGCAGAAGCACTCCCTCTTCTGGAACCAAAGCTTCTAGGCCAGAAGAACTTATGGTTGCAGGAACAGAAAGTAAACTCTTTCCTTGTGGGTCACTAGAGGTGATTGTGAGTGGACTATTCACTTTTCTATCCCTTGATTCCTAAACCCATGGACCCTGGCTACGGGAAAAATAATATCATGCATTAGATCCTAATTCAATGTATATTTTGCCTCCTGGAGAACCCTACCCCAACCCTCCATGCTGCTGCACCTAATTGGCACTCTAACTCTATCTTCAATACATCATTCCATCTTTTTATCAGGCCAGCTTCTTCAGATTGATGGGGAAAATGATAAGACCTGTAGTTTTCATGCTCATGGCCCCACTGTCTTACTTCTCTGGCTGTGAATTGAGTTCTCTGTTCATAAGCAACACTTTATGGAATACCATGTCAGTGGATAAGGCATTCTGTAAGTCCATGGATGGTGGTTTTGTCAGAGCAGTATCTGCTGGAAAGGCAAATTTATAACCAGAATAATTATCTACTCCTCCAATAATGACAAAACATTGTCCATTTTAGTCAAGTTGACAACCAAGAATAAGCATCTCACCTCTCTTTTTACCTCAGTAAGATGTTAAGGCAAACTCAAGAGTTAGTTAGAGAGGGTCAACCTTTAGGAAAACTAGCCCAAGAGACTAACTTTATTTTTATCATTTATCTAGTATGTACATACATAAAATATAAACTAATTGCATCCACAGAATGCTTTCTAGGCACCAGGAATTCTTATAAGGACTTTAGTGAATAAGCTTTCTTAGCATCCCCCAAATCCCTATAAGTTAAAAAATACTATCACTCCTTTTTTATAGACTTCAGTCTGCAAAAAGGTATAATCATTAAATACTGTATTCTGTCTTTAAAACAAAAACAGTAAATCATACATAAACTTAGATATGAACATTGCAAAAAACCAACAAAATTATAATGCTATCTCTACATCATTAGCCTTGCAAAATTGCCGGTTTCCATCATGTATCTGATGTCATAGCATATCGGGAAGGCCCCATATTAGGACAGAAGAAGGGAACAAACTATTCATTGAAAATCTCTAGCCATTCCTTGAATTCCTCACCTCCCACTCCCTTAGCTCATGCTTAATCCTCCCTCCTATTAAAGTTTGCCCAAAAAATAAAGTGAACTCTCCAAGATCTCAACTCTTGAGAAGTTCATACCAATTCATTGTTCTTGGCTGTATACTACTGTCTTTTCCTTATGCATCTCTCAAAGACATACTTAATTCTTAATAAATTCTTTACTCTTAACTTAATGAACTAGAAGTTTGCTTCATACCTATTATGCCTGCCTAGATGATTGACAGGCCTACTTTGATTGATGCTTACAGAAGAAGGCCATGACATGTCTCTGTTCTTTAACAGCCTTGGCTAGAAAGAAATCTTTTGACCTTCCAGACATTTATGACTGTCATGTCTCTACCCCACATCAGTGTCATAAATCAGAAAGTTTAACATGCAAAAAATCGTCATGTCATTACCTACATGGTGAGTTTAAACTAGCCTGGGCTATGTATGACCCTGTCTCAGATAAAGAAAGCCAAGCTTTACCAAGAAGAAGTAGCTTTTTCCTGATGAACTTGCACAAAGCCCTGTCACTGCTACCTTCCTGTCAGTCTAATCCACACCTAGCCTTTTCTAAGGTATTTCACATTATAAGGTAGAGCAATTATGATTCATTTCCCCTTTTACCTGTTATTTCAAATTCTAAGGAGGGGCAATTGTGCTATTTCTTTCATTTACCTGTCAGAATTTTTTAGTTGCAAATTTGCTATGTTAACAGACCATACAAAATGGGTTCAAAAGCTGATTTTCCAGAAAAAGACTTCAGCACTACAGACCTTCTGGGTCAAGAACATAACTGTGAACAAAGAGCTCTGCTAAGTAGGTGGCATCTTCAACCTATTGCACCCCTCCCTCTTCCCTACCCAAATCCTTGAGGGTCTTTCTCTTGTGGAAAAATGGTAAATGCTTTTCTTTGAGATGATCAGTCTCCATCCCATTTTACAAAGCCTAGACTTAAATAAAGCTATTTCTTCCTCCAGTCCCTGTCTCCCAATGTTTTTCAGCAGAGACAGTAAAGAGTATGACTGCCAGTGTCCAGTAACAAGTGGACAACTGCAATTTCCGTTCTTGGTTATCAACATGATAACCTTGTGAAAGGAGTTTATCATCAATCCCCTACAAGTCCTGCTAATATCTGCCTAGCTACCCAGCAGTACTGTCACTGCAAAGGTCCATAAACAGAGATAGAAACTGAACCTTTAAGTTTCACTTTATCAGAGGGCCAGGAATTTATGAAGGCAACATGTTAACACTCTAAATAACTGCCTTCCATCTCAATTCTTGTCAGCATAGTCTATAAGGAAAGTGGCCATGGAAAGTAGGGGCATGGAAAAAGACAAGCATTCTGGAGCTAGTCAGATGGTCAACAATATTTCTGAAACATATAGTATAGTGCCTGTAGTTTTCTCATTATCATACTTTGCATTCTTTTTCATTCTATGGATTTGGGGCTTGGGCATGTCTAGAAGTGCTGAATCTAGTTATTGTCTATTAGTATCAGCCTCATGTTCCTCCAAAACCATCTACGCTGGATGGAGGGTTATTTTAGTACAAACCAACCATCTATAGTGTGTACTATACTGTAGTATTGATACTATTAATAAATTATATATGTATATTTTTCTACAACATGGAGTATGGGTGTGGGTTATACACAACAGAAAAGTGCCCCTATCTCCTGTCCATGTCAATAATGACTACATAATGAGTAATACTGGCTTATCCTTAAATTCTTTTCTGAGGCATAAAATAAGATTTTGGTTTAGTAGAACAGAGGTCTCTGAAAAAATAAAATTCAAGTTGGACAACTAGCAATTGATGAAATCAAACAGCCATATTTGAACCTCTTGCTTAAACATGGTCTACATTGTGTTATGCTGTACTCCATTGGCCACACTAAGTTTGAAGTAAAGTCCAGAATCAGTGGAACAGAAATATATAGTCTTCAAACAAGGAAGCAAGGGAGTGGATAGCTATGAAGAGCAATATCTTAAGAGGCTTGAAGATTGAAAGGCCAAATTCTGTTATCAGGTACCCCGCAGCTCAGTATCTTAATGGTGTTATCATAGTCCATGCTTATTGGCTAAATGAGATAACTCACACAGGGAAAAGTAGTGAGATAACTCACACAGGGAAACATTCCTCTGAGTAAGTCTGTGTGTAGTGCTTTTATCATTCCATTTAATTGCAAAGATTTGTGCATTATCAGCATGCTATTTTGAAAGAACATTAGAGGAACTGAAATATTAAAAAAAACTAATAGCTTTCTGCTTTCTATATTAGCACAACTTATTCTGCAAAGGCTCCCATAAGATGGGGAGGGAAGGCCTTTTAAGCAAAGCATTTTAATATATGTTCAGAGAATCGTGTACTTTTATATTCTTTTTGCAGCACCCTAATTACCTTTCTATTTGCATTCCAAGTACTACTATATTGAAACCGATTCAAATTCAGATCATGGTATCTGCATAATTGGGAGACACTAACCTGCGATTATTGTTAGGAATGGCCCTTGGAGAAATGGAAAGCCTCTGTTATGCTGCCTAACAAGGGGAGGGGATGTTCTTTTGATCCAGAGAAAGGACAAGTTGGATTAAAATGCCTGTGGCAGCAGGAAGCCAAGATTCTAAAGAAGAGTGTGATTTATGTAAAACTCATTTGTGTGACTATTACATCACCATCACCGGATCAATTTGATGTTAATGTTTAATTCAGAGTATCCATTTTGCTAGGCAAACTGGAAGTTCTGCTGCTAACTTTTGTGGTAATTCAGCTTTCTACAATAGTTTTCTTTCAAGGGAACCTGTATTGACCTTGACTTCTATCTCGAACTATTTCTTTTTACTGCCTTGATTATTTGTTCCCAGGTGGAATGAGGCAAACTACTGAAAAGTTCATTGCATTGCTGGTCATTCTCTCTCAAATTCAGGGTTTCCATATCAGTATATATGAACATGCAGAAACTGAGTTGATAGTGTAATATGGGTTTGAAAGTACAAATGATGCCATTATTGCTCTTTTTATATAAATATAAATATATATATATAAATATATAAACTAATTGAAACTCAAATATGTGATGAATCCAAGGTGCTTCAGTGAGTGCTCACCTGTGCATGCAAATTTGATTTCATTTTTAGTAAGTAGTAAAGTTATATGCTTGCCAAAAAAAATAAGTGACACACTGGAAGACAAATGTCACACAATTTCAATTTTATGTGTAACCTAGAAATGATGAACTTATGGGAACAGAGAGCAGAATTGTGGCTATTAGGCTTCAATGTGGGTCTTTTAACAATGGGGAAATGATTGGTTTAAGGATATAAAACTGCAGTTGGACAAGAGGCATGGACTCTCTGAAGTCTTGAGGTCTACTGAGAGCATGATAAATATGGTTGATAACAATATGCTATATTTTAAAAGTTGTGAGATAGTATACTTTAAGTGTTCTCAAAACAAAAATGATGAATATGTGTGATATAACATGTTAATTGGCTTAATTTAGCCATGCCATTGTGAACATACTGTATTCTGTATCATAATTGTGCATGACTTCATTTATGAACTAAATAAATGAATGGAAAAAAAAGAAAGTACAAATGAAACTCCAAAAGTTCATTGAGAGTTGCATGTTTATTCAGATATTAGAATGTTATTCATGGTCAATCATTAATTAACAGAGCATGGACTGAGTTTCAGTATTTGATTAATAGATTGAAGGAAGATATTAGGCAAGTATACAACATCAGGAAAAATTAGTTGATTTCTGTTAGAAAGAATGTTCAAGAAATTGGCTCAAACATTTGCAAATACTCTTAGCAGCACTGAACTTCTTAAAACCAGGAGTCTAAATATTTAAGACCTCTAAGGGTATATTTATTCTAAAATGTGACTCAGAGATAATAAGCCCTTTTGTTTGTCTTTGTTTATTTTGAAACAAAGTTTTTAGGAGCTACTATTTCAGATTAACCTTGTGTAATATGCTCAAGCAAAGGATGTCAAAACAGAGGATCCAGTGCTATATCCACTTAATCAAGCTTAATTTGAAATGGGTAATTTTTCAAAAAAGGAACTCAGTTGATTTAAGTCAATGTGATAGGCTAGTTACCTCTGCTTTAACCTCATGAAGATAATTCTGAAGCCAACAATCCACATTTTGTTCTGTCTCTCCTTTCTCCATGTCTTTTCTGCCTCTTTTCTGACAAGGCAGCCAAACTTCTGCTCAATCAGAATGAGGTATTACCTGATTCTGGAATCACAAATAAAAACCAACAAGTTCCCTAAACTAAATTTGTTGTAATTTTTATCTTTTGCTTGTGATTCAATATCAACAATCTTTCAAAATAACAACAGAAGCAAGGCAAACCCTCAAAGAAGTTGCCAAAGAAATAGGTAGCACTCTAACCCAAAGACATTTATGAAGAAGATCAAAACCCTCATTGTCATAGGAAGTTAGACAATGAGGAAAGAGAGGTACCCTGTCAGGTTTGTGAAAGGGGAAAGAAAAGGAGAGTAAGTTCAAGAGAAAAACATTGAGTCCAATTGTCCTTCAGGTATGAACTTTATTGACTTTGCAGGTACTACAGTGGGGGGTCTGAAGGAAAAAGCTTCATTCTTATCAAACAAAGCAGAGGACTTAGAAGGTACAAGGGCAACTCCAAATCCTTGCTGAGGAAAACTCTTACAGGTTTCTAAAGGATGAAGAGGTCCTGGATTGCAATGAACACATCTTAGTTATTATGGCCTCTATGCTATCTGATTGTGTAGCAGAGATACTAGATAGGAGACAGAGACTTTGACTTATGTGACCCTGAGTGACACTGGGCTTGGTAGGTTTCCTGCCCTGCTCTGAGGCCTATCTTCTTAGGGTCTTGTTATTTTGATTACCTGGGAAGCATGGGAGTTTGAACAAACTCCTTGAGAGTTGACAAACACTAGGCCATGAGCTGTAAATCCCGTTTCTGTCTTGCATACTAACGTGGTGTCTGGTCAACTTGAAGGCACAGCCCTAGCAAACTGTTTTTCTCCTGTTCCCTTCCACTCCAGCAGACACAAAAGTCATAGGGAAACTCTTCTTATTGGATATAATTCAAGCTCTCTGGATACAAAATCAAACAAACAAGAATGTAGCAGGCTTTCTTGGACTGCCAGTCCCCAAATCACGACACAGAGACTTACTGCTAATTATGAAAGTTTGGCTTTAGTTTAGGCTTGCTTCTAACTAACTCTTATAACTTAAATTAACCCATTTCTATTATCTATGTGTAGTCACATGGCATTCAAAGAAATCCAGAAATTAGCCATGAAGGAGATGGGGACTCTAGATGTATGCATTGATACCAGGCTCAATAAAGCCATCTGGGCCAAAGGAATAAGGAATGTTCCATACCATATCTATGTACATTTGTCCAGAAAATGTAATGAAGATGAGAACTCACCAAATAAGCTGTACACACTGGTAACCTTCGTGCCTGTTACCACATACAAAAATCTACAGACAGCCAATGTGGATGAGAACTAACCTGCTGAGTGGCAAATAAAATTGGAGGACTGCCTTAAAAAAGATTTCAGGAACTCAGATGATGTCTTCTGCATCCCATGAGTTTTATATCACAGTGGTACATTCGGATCCCTCTTGGTATACTGTGTAATTGTTACTCAGAGTACCATCTGCAAAGCAATAGCAGCAGAGACTGTTAGAAGAGAATAATCTCAGGACTAACTCCTGACCTGCTGGATTAGAATCTGAATTTTTGCAAGTTCTCTAGGAATTTGCATAACACAGCAACAGAGAAATCTAATACACCAATCTTACCTACAGAGATTCTGAGTTAATGAGTGTGTACAAGTTCTAATGTACAGTTAAAGGTGAAGACTGGTGTGCTTGGGTGCCTCTCAAACTCCTTAGGGGTTTTTGAATTGATTTTATTTTCTGATCCATTAAAGGATTTATAGATGTCTTTTACTTAATAAATGTACTTAATCATTTACTTAATACTTATTTAATTAATAAATTCATGTTATTTGTTAAGCAACTTATTTATTTAATACATTCATTTTATTTATTAAGCAAGATAATTTACTTAATAAATTCAAAGAATGTTTGAATTTTTACCAGGACTAGTTCAACCAAAAGACCAATATCTGTTAGATTTGTATTTCATATACCTTGGGGGAAAAACTAAACAAACAAGGAATGGGGTGGGAGGGATTGCTGAGTACATGCTAAGGATAACTTGTTATCCTGTTAATGAACTAAAGAGTGGCCATTTCTTTTTAATTAAAAAGTTATAAAAAGCTAATTAGTATAAAAGCTATTTCTGGCCACTTAGCAAACAGACAACCTAAGCTAATCAAATGAAAGTAAGGGCAAGTTATTGTCCAGTAATTGAGAAAAAGAAAGCTCATTCTGATGGGAAAATATATAGCCCTACCTACTTCTAGAAAATTCCTTTAGAACCACCAATAATATTGGGTGGCAACATATAGATACAAAATGATACTGACATTAAATTTTTCATTTACTTTGGGGCTATAGCTGCTTTTATTGTTTGCACTGGCTTGTGTTGGGTTTTCAGTTACTCTGAAAATGAAAACATATGGGACCACATATATTCACTACTATAATGTGGTAGTTATTTGCCTCTTAAAGCCCTTATGATATACACAATGCCAGTTTTCCAAGAACAAGACTTAGAACAGTGATTCTCAAACTTGGGTTTAGATTGATACCTGTATCTCATTATCTTGCCACCCCCATGGTTTGATAGATTGCTTTAGGTTGGGGCTTTGTTTGCCTGCCTGAATTATCTTATTTTCCTGGTGAGTAGACAGCTAGCAACTGGAAAATGAAAGTGGGACACTTCAATATAACAAATAAACAAATTTTAACTGCTTAAATCTTAATGTTACTATGCCCAGTAAGCTGCTTCTTCATCTAGTCATGAAATTTAAAATTCTGGAGAAAGGAAGCAAAAATAATACCATTTTATATAATCATAAGGAAAATTTACTTACCTTGTGAATCCAGTGAAATATGTTACTGAACGATGCAACTTCCTGACTTAATTTCCAATCAGCAAATGTTCACAAAGGCTTTATAGGTGCCAAGGTGACAATATATTCTCTAATCATTTTTCTGATCTCTATCCCTTGGCCAATCACCATGACAACTCATACAGACATTAACCAAGAAACCTGGAAGCTACACTTTCACATGTCCTTTGTTAGACATTTCATATGGTGATTAAAACTACAGAATTTCCTGGGATGGAACACTAGAGGCTCTCAATTCCAAAATTAGACATGTCAGATTTAAGGGAAGAAGACAACCCTAAGAGAGTCATTGAGAATCATCAAAATGTGAAGATATAGGAGAGCTATACCAAAGCAAAGATCAGAGGCAATAAAAAGGGATAGAAGGGATTTTTATCCCAACATATGACCATCTATTTGGGGAAAGGGATGCCAAATGAATTATTCAGATATCAGAAAAGAATAAAGAGCTAAAAGATTCCTGTCAGACTTCACTTTAATTTTGTTTTCCTACTAAGCTTCTATGTGACTAATAGAAATTTTTAACATTAGATCCCTAGTAACCTTCTAACAGCTTTTAACATTTACTTAATGTGGTATGTAACCTTATAATTTGTGTTTCTGCTCAATAGCTACATAAAGTATGGGGCACTTAGTACTGTTTAACTGAATTGTTAAACAAAATTACAACGTTTATTGATATCCACCAATAAATATGTATTAATACTAACAAGTCTAAAATTGTTCAGGCAACTTAAGACTTGGGACATAAGGTTCACTTGAGATAGTTCTTCTCTTCATTCCTGTGCTATTGCTATGAGGGACATGTCCTTCTCTTGACATTGTTGGAGGCACAACTGAGAAAAGCAAAATCATGTTATTCATATTACTGGAAAGGCTTGGCATAGGTTTATTATCACTTTTCCCCATATTCTACTGTCCAATGCAAATGACACAGCAAAGCTAAACATCAATGAAGCAGAACACATCCTACTCTGAAGAATGAAATTCAAAGTCACAATGACAGAGAGTGGATTCAAGAGAACTGAAGAATAGAAACAATAATGCAGTCTAGCACACATACAAAATTCATGCTCTGAAGTAGGAAGGAGTTGGCAAGCTTGTTCTGTAAGGAAACAGTGAATATTTTAGATTTTTGTGAGCCATATAGCTACTCTACTCTGTCATTGTTTACAAAAGCAGAACAAGCCATATGTAAATGAGCAAGTGTGGCTATAGTCCAGTAAAACTGAATTTTTTGACACTGGAATTTGAATTTCATGTAATTTTCATGCACAACAAAACATTCTTTTGATGTTTGTGACTACTTAAAAGAAAAAACAATTAGTTCATAGGTTATATGAATATGCATGGTAGTCCAGATTTGCTTAGTCCTGTTCTAAGAGGTTAGAGTAGACTTGTGGGTGACCTTTCCATGTCACCTGTACAAAAACTGCAGTCATTCTGAAGCACAGTTTCATTAACAGCCCATTCTGTTTAGTGATGTCTTAGCCACAACTCTTATCTCACCCTCAAATTCCCTGCCCCATGCCTGGTCATCAAACTTCTATCTTGCTGTCTACTCCACTGAGTGTTTTTGCACATCAGCAAAGGGGTCCCACATCTCCCAAGACCAAGGCAAACTACAGTAATCCAGCCATCTGCCTTCCCATTGCATTATCTGCATGTGCTGACCGGAGAAGAGTAGCTGTTGTAGCATATAATGCTAAGATTTAAGTGTTTAGAACAGTAAAGCTTTATTTCTCTTGTATGTAACAGGGGCTTTGAGGTCAGATGAGTATATGAGCTCTACTCCAATCATTTAAGAAGACCATGCTGGAGAAACCCACAGAAACAGCTGACCTGGCCAAGTGAGAGCAAAGGGACCCCAGTCATAAAGCTATGGAACCAGCATTGGACCAAACCAAGCCCTCTGAAGGTGAGTGCCCGTTAGGAGTCCTGGGCAGTCTATGAACCTCTGACAGTGGAACCAGTATTTATCCCTAGTGCACAAATGGACTTTGGGAGCCCATAACCCATGGAGGGATACTCTCTCAGCCCAGATACGTGGATGAGGGCCTAGGCCCGCCCCTAAATGTGGCCGACTTTGATGGTCCCCATGGAAGGCCTCACCCTCCCTGGGGAGTGGATGTGGGTGGGATGAGGGGCCTGTAGGAGGCAAGGGAGGATGAGAGGGAGAGGGAACTGGATTGATATGTAAAATAAGATTGTTTCTAAATTAAATAAATTTTAAAAAAAAGGAATCTGGTCTCTTATCTGGAAGATACTGCTAATATTCTCTACTGTACAATGAAATGGGAGAACTATGTCTTAGTGAGTTACCATTGCTGTGATGAAACACCATAACCAAAGCAACTTAAGGAGGACAGGGTTTATTCAGCTTACACTTCCACATTGCTGTTCATCACCAAATGAAGTCAGGAAAGGAACTCAGACAGGGCAGAAACCTGGAGGCAGGAGCTCATGCAGAGGCCATAGAAGGGTGCGTACTGCCTTGCTCCCCATGGCTTGCTCAGGCTGCTTTCTTAGAGAACCCAGGACCACCACTTCAGGGAGGGATGGCACCACCCACAGTGGGCTGGACCCTCCCCCATCAATTACTAATTAAGAAAATCCCCTACAGCCTTATCTACAGCCAGATTTTATGGAGGCATTTTCTTAATTAGGGTTCCCTCCTCTCAGATAACTCCAGCTTGTGTCAAGTTAACATAAAACTAGCCAGCAAGACTACATTAAGGAGAGTTTGGACAAACCTAGAGCATATCCCTTTACGTTTAAGTTCCACTGGGAAGAAGCACACTCACTGACTACATGTAACAGCAAAGGAAGCTGGAAATGAAGTGAAGAAAGTGAGTGAATGAATTGTATGTGTAGAAAAATTGTACTTGTTTTGAGCATACACCCAGTGTTCTTCATAGGTGACTAAAACCCTAATGTCAACTGAATGCTAAAAAAATAAATCAGACTAGCATATAGGCAGCTACAGTAAATTCCATGTTCCCCTTTTTCCTTTGTGTTTTGAGAGTTATTGTAAGATTATTTTCTAAATTGTGTCCTTCTCTGTGACAAATGCCTTTCACTAGGTTAAAAAAAAAAGATGTTTTACTGAGGCCTGCTTCAGCTTTGTCCATCAGTTGACAGTGTGTTTGCTCTTACTGGGAACCACAAAGGATTCACAGGCATGTTTTTGTTAGGCAGCTTTTTCCTCCACCCTCCACCCACCTTCTGCTGACCTGAGTTGGGTTTACCTCTTCAGACCATCTGCACTCACTCTTCGCTGCTGAACCAGAATGAATGCCACTTGCTGTTTGCCTGTTTGTGTTACCTGGTTCTAAGAGGTGTCCCTTTGTCTCCCTGTCAGCATGCTGGCTTGTACAAGAGTGGCTGCTTTCAGCCGGGCCTACTGAGAGAAAACAACAGTGTTTCCTGTTGAGATGACTTTTTTGCTTGGAATCAAAGGAAACATGTTAAAGCCATGGAGTCCTTTTTAATACTGTCTCTAGGGACTATGATCCTAGGCTTGTTAGGATTATATCCAGCATGAGTCTTAATAGTGCATTCTGAGAGAGGCTGCTAAGTACAATGGACACAGAAAAAGAAAAATAACAAGGTAGCTTCTCCCTGCCCCTGTGGTGAATCCATTCCTTACTTCCCCATTTACCCATCCCACAGACCACAGAATGAAAAGCAGCTGGGATTTATGGGCCTTTGTTTACTTGCAAAATGACATGGGAGATTTCAGAGAGCCATACTACCTTCTCATCCTAGTTTCTGTTCTATTTGATAGAGCCCTTCCTCATTTCTGTACCTAAGCTGTTATTCTGTCCTGTTTTCTTTTTTTCTTTCTTTTTTGTTGCTTTTGTTTATTTTTTTGTTTTTACATCCCTACCAAAGTTTCCTCTCCCTCCTCTCTTCCAAGTTTCTCCTTCCACCACCATTCTCCCCCTCAACCATTCTCTCCTCTGTTTCTCTTCAGATATGGGCTAGCCTCCCATGGTATCAGCCAACCATGGAATATCAAGTTAATGAGATCAGGCATGAGGCAATCTGTAGGAGGAATGGGTCCCCAAAGCAGGCAATACAGTCAGAGACAGACCCTGTTTAGGAGTCCCACAAGAAGACCAAGCTACACAACTGTGACATGTATGCAGAGGGCCTAGGTCAGTCCCATGCAGGCTCCCTGGTTGTCCGTACAGTCACTGTGAGACCCTATGAGCCCAGGTTAAGCTGATTTTATGGGTTTGCTCCTGGTGTCCTTGACCCCACTGGCTCCTACAATCCCACGCCCTTCTGCAGGATTCGCTGAGCTGCACTTAATGTTTGGTTGTGGGTCTCTGCATCTGCTCCCATTAGTTTTTGTGTGAAGCCTCTCTGATGACAGTTAGGCTAGGCACCAATCTATGAGTACAACACAATATCATTAGGAATGATTTCATTGATTTTTGTTTTGCCAGGAATATTTGGTTCTTTCCTAGTTCTCTGGGGCATTAACTTCAATATAGCTTAACATAAAGATGACCTAACATGCAATGTGGAGAGCTAGGATAATCCTTTGTATTGTGTAAATTGAGGCAAGGATTCAGTCCTTCATACATCCCACTTTTGACCAGTTTTTACATTCTAATTTCATGTTACTAAGGCAAATTATGGTAAAAGACACCCATGAGCCAGCAGCGTCCAACAGGGAGATGAATACCTGGGTCCTGAGAACAAGTCTGGGCACTGTATCAGTGTGTTTATTGTGGGTTCTGCAGGAGGTGTAGATGCTTCATAAATATTTTAATCTATATATCAAGGATGAGAAATGCCATTTAGAATAACATAATCAAATCTGCATTCATTTTAATAATCTCTTCTGGCTTCTATATGGCAATGAACTAGAAGACACAAAGATCAATAACAGGAAATTCATTAGAGGAGAGTGTTGTCTTGGACAAAGAGAACAGCTAACTTTAGAAGTGAGGAAACTCTAAAGATACTTTGGCTTCAAGTCTGCTGTTGAAATCTGGAGAAAGAAGTGTTCAGGAGGATCCTATGCATCGGAAATGAATAACAAGGCGAATTGGGAGTAGACTAGCAAATGTTATTTATGAATATTTGTAAGGAAAGAATATCACCTTCCTTGATATTTTAGCTCTGTTTTACCATAAAATTTTTAAACTTCTCTTCAACCCCTTATTTTTAACAATCATTCCAGAAACTACAATTTCTATAGCATCTATGGCCAATACTTGTTAGTTGTTCTCCAAACGGCTCTTCAAGAAGTTGGATCCTTTTTTGATTTGTATTTATTTATTTATTTGCACATTGCTATTTGATTTAAACATGTATTGTAAATGTCTCTAGAAAACAAATGTTTAAAAACTATCATTTTGTTGAGTATAATAAATCATTCAAAAATGATTCTATGATTGCCAATTTAATGTCAGAACATTTCATCATCCACCCTGCAAAAAACCCATAAATAGATGTCCTAAAAACATATTGGGCTCATATACAAATTCTGCCTGTGTATAAGTCTGTGAATGTGTGTGTGTGTGTGTGTGTGTGTGTGAGTGTGTGTGTGTGTGTGTGTGTTTGCATATTAGTGTATGTATGTGTTTCTGTGTATAGGTGTGTGTGTTTGGGTGTGTGTGTATGTGTGTGCATTTGTATGTGTATGTGTGTGTGTTGGTATGTGTATTTGTGTACGTGTGTGTGTGTGTGTGTGTGTGTGTGTGTGTGTGTGTGATTTTTCTTTCTATTATATAATTCAGAGCCAGGCAGTCCCATTCATCAATCAATGAATTAATTCCATTAATGCATTTAACCATATATTTCACTTGTGTTTCTAGGTGCTGAAAGAAAGATGAGTAAGATTTATTCTTACCTTTGAGGTCATAGAATTGAAGACAATAAAAGCAAATATCATTCAGTTAGAGTTTACAATTGAACTTAATAACTAGTGCTATAAATCAATTAACCTTAATTCGAAGTAGGCACTCTCAGATTTTATTTCTGAACATGCATGCTAAAGTTATATTGGAAAAGAGCTTAAATGCTAAATTGTTACTGTTTGAATATTGAAATTTATGCAAGTGCTGGAGGAATCCATTAATCTTCCACTTACTTGCTTTGAATTTGAACTGATATTTACTTCTTTGTCTCTCTTAACAAACCTTTTTTTAAAATTTTACCTTTATTAGAAAAATGTGATACATATAATTGTCATAATCTATTGGTATGATATTTAGTGGCTACATTATATATTACACTACATAGATGCATTTTTATTAACTAAACTCTGCATCCTGTTCATTTTCTTAATTTTCCCTAATGTCTTTTCCCCTTACAATTTCAACCAAGTTCTCACATAATATTTAGTTGTAGTGCTGTCTTAACCTCTACTTAATTGTAACAGTTTCTCATACTTTCTTTGTTCTGGGTGATCTTCACAGGTTATTTTTGAAATTGTTATTGCTATTTATGATGTAGGGGTGTTCATGCATACCACAGCATACAAATGGAGATCAGAGAATAATGTGGGTTCCAGTGATCAAACTGAGCTTGTCACGATGCCTTTATCTGATGATCCACCTCCCTGGCCCATGATATCAACAGTTTTAAGGGAGATTGGTGAACCATTTTGTAGGATATCCTGACTCATTATGAATTTTGGAGCAGACTGCTGCAGAGATAAATTGTTATTTTATCCTATTTTATCAAAGGCACAGGTTGTCAACAAGATATATATATAGTTGAAGTTAGCCTTTAACTGAGGTAATATTTGCCATGTACTTGTACTGTGAAGTGGACTGTTGCCCCTCTCCTTTCTATACCGTGTTGTTTGGAAGGAAATCATGGGCAGGCAGGTCATATACATACACAGTCAGGAGTCATACATCAGGAGCTTGAATAAAGAGTACTTGCATAAATTATTTGAGAATTGACACTTCTCTGGTTAGCTGGTTAATGGTTCAATCATTTATTTACATTGAATATTTTATACACTGGATGATAATTCCATAGACATTTATTTTATTTATTTTTTATTAGTTCAAATCAGGAACAAGTTTGCTTCACATGTCAACCCCTTCTCCCTTTCCCACCCCTCTTCCCCAAACTTTCCCCCAACCCCCCCCTTAACCCCCCACACCATCCACCCTCCACTCTCCAGGCAGGGCAGGGGTCTCCCCAAAGTCCACCACATCATCCTGGACAGAGTCTAGGCCCACCCCCATGTGTCCAGGCTGAGAGAGCATCCCTTCACATGGTATAGGCTCTTGAAGTCCCCTCTTATACCAGGGAAAAATACTGATCTACCACAAGAGGCCCCATAGCCTATGGAGGCCTCCACATTGACATCCATGTTCAGGGGTCTGAATCAGTCCCATGCTGGCCTCCCAGATAGCAGTCTGGGCTCCATGTGCTCCCCCTTGTTCAGGCCAGCTGATTCTGTGGGATTCAGCAGCCTGGTACTGACCCCTTTGATCTTCATTCCTCACTCTCTGCAACTGGGTTCCAGAGTTCAGTTCAGTGTATATCTGTGGGTGTCTGCCTCTGCTTCCATCAGCCACTGGATGAGGGCTCTAGAATGCCATATAAGGTAGTCATCAGTCTCATTATAGGGGAAGGGCATTCAGGGTATGCTCTCCACCATTGCCTAGATTGTCAGTTCGTGTCATCCTTGTAGATCTCAGGAAATCTCCCTACTGACAGGTCTCTCCACAGACCTATGATGGCTCCCTCTGATATGTTATCTCTCATCCTGTTCTCCTCCATTCTTCCCCCAACTCAACATTTCTGGTCCTCCATTTCCTTCTCTCCCCTCCACTTCTCCTCTCATTCTGGCAGCTCCCTCTCCCCTACCCTCATGCTCCCGATTAGCTCAGGAGATCATGCCCCTTCCCATTCCTGGGGTCCATGCATTTTTCTCTTAGTGTCCTTCTTGTTTCCTATTTTCATTGGTGAAGAGAATTGTAGGCTGGTAATCCTTTGCTCTATGTCTAAAATTCATATATGAGTGAGTACATACCATGTTTGTCTTTTTGTGACTGGGTTACCTCACTCAGGATGGTTTCTTCTAGTTCCATCCATTTGCCTGCAAATTTCAAGATTCCATTGCTTTTTCTGCTGAGTAGTATTCCATTGTATAAATGTACCACATTTTCTCTATCCATTCTTCAGTTGAGGGGCATCTAGGTTGCTTCCAGGTTCTGGCTATTACAAACAATGCTGCTATGAACATGGTTGAACATATGTCCTTGTTGTATGGACATGCATTATTTGGGTATATGCCCAAGAGAGGAATGCTGGATCTTGAGGTAGACTGATTCCCATTTTTCTGAGCAACCGCCATACTGATTTCCAAAGTGGTCTTACAAGTTTGCACTCCTACCAGCAATGGAGGAGTGTTCTTTTTTCTCCACATCCTCTCCAGCATAGATTGTCATTGGGGATTTTATTTTAGCCATTCTGGCCGGTGTAAGATGGTATCTCAGAGTTGTTTTGAGTTGCTCTGATGGCCAAGGATTTTGAGCAATTTCTTAAATGTCATTCAGCCATTTAAGATTCCTCTTTGAGAATTCTTTATTAGTTCTGCACCCCTCTTTTTAATTTCATTGTTTGGTGTTTTGGTGGCTAGCTTCTTGAGTTCATTGTATATTATGGAAATCAGCCCTCTGTCAGATGTGGGGTTGGTGAAGATCTTTTCCCATTCTGTGGGCTGTCATTTTGTCTTACTATGTCCTTTGCCTTACAGAAGCTTCTCAGTTTCAGGAGGTCCCATTTATTAATTGTAGATCCCAATGTCTGTGCTACTGGTATACTGTTCAGTAAGCAGTCTCCTGTACCATTTCTTTCAAGGGCATCTCCCACATTCTCTTCTAGAAGATTCAGTGTGGCTGGATTTATGTTGAGATCGTTGATCCATTTTGACTTAAGTTTTGTGCATGGTGACAGAGATGGATCTATCTTCAATCTTCTGCATGTCCCAGTCCAGTTGTGTCAGCACCATTTGTTGAAGATGCTTTCTTTTTTCCATTGTATAGATTTGTCTTCTAAGTAAAAAATCAGGTGTTCATACATGTGTGGGTTAATATCAGGGTTTTCAATTCTATTGGTCTATCTGTGTATTTGTTTTTGCCAAAACCAAGTTGTTTTCAGAAATATGGCTCCATAATAGAGCTTGAAGTCAGGGATGGTGATGCCTCCAGAAGATCCTTTATTGTACAGAGTTGTTTCAGCTTTCCTGGATCTTTTGTTTTTCCATATAAAGTTGATTATTGTTCTTTCAAGGTTTGTGAAGAACTGTGTTAGGATTTTGATGGGGATCGCATTGAATCTGTAGATTACTTTTGGCAAGATTGCCATTTTTACTATGTTGATTCTACCTATCCAAGAGCATGGGAGATCTTTCCATTTCTGGTATCTTCTTTAATTTCTTTCTTTAAAGACTCAAAGTTCTTACTGTACAGGTCTTTCACATTTTTAGTTAGTGTTGCCCCAAGATATTTTATGTTGCTTGTGGATATTGTGAAGGGTGATGTTTCTCTGAATTCTTTCTCATTGGATTTATCATCTATATACAGTAGGGCTACTGATTTTGCTGATTTAATTTTGTATCCTGCTACTTTGCTGAAGTTGTTTATCAGCTGTAGTAGTTCCATGGTAGAGTTTTTCGGGTCACTTATGTAGACTATCACATCATCTACAAATAGTGAAAGTTTGACTTCTTCCTTTCCAATTTGTATGCCCTTGACCTCTTTTTGTTGTCTTATTGCTCAAGCTAGAACTTCAAGTACAATACTGAAGAGATATGGAGAGAGTCGACAGCCTTGTCTTCTTCCTGATTTTAGAGGAATCCCTTTGAGTTTCTCTCCAATAGTTTGATGTTGGCTGTTGGTTTGGTGTATATTGCTTTTATCATGTTTAGATATGTTCTGTTATTCCTGTTCTCTCCAAGATCTTTATCATGAAGGGATGTTGGATTTTGTCAAAGGCCTTTTCAGTATCTAGTGAGATGATCATGTGGTTTTTCTTTTTCAGTTTGTTTATAGAGTGGATTACATTGATGAATTTTCGAAATTGAACAATCCTTGCATCCCTGGGATGAAGCCTACTTGATCATAGTGGATGATTTCTCTGATGTGTTCTTGGATTTGATTGCCAATATTTTGTTGAGTATTTTTGCATAGATGTCCCTGAGGGATATTGGTCTGTAGTTCTCATTTTTAATTGTATCTTTGTCTGGCTGGGTTACCAAAGTGACCTCATAAAAAGAGTTTGGCAATGTCTCTTCTGCTTCTATTGTATGGAACAATTTGAGGAGTACTGGTAGTAGTTCTTGTTTGAATTTCACTGAATTCTGCAATGAAGCCATCTAGCCCTGGGCTTTTTCTGGTTGGGAGACTTTTGATAACTGCTTCTATTTCATTATGGGTTATAGGTCAATTTAAACTGCTTATCTCTTCTTGGTTTAAATTTGGTAAGTGATATCTATCAATAAAATTGTCCGTTTCCTTTAGATTTTCGACTTTTATGGAGTATAGTTTTTTTAAAGTATGACCTGATGGTTCTCTGGATTTCCTCAGTGTCTGTTGTTATATCCCCCTTTTCGTTTCTAATTTTGTTAATTAGCATTCTCTCTCTGCCTTTAGGTTAGTTTGGATACAGGTTTGTCTATCTTATGGATCTTCTCAAAGAACCAACTCTTTGTTTCATTGATTCTTTGTAATCTTTTCCTAGTTTCTACTATATTGATTTCAGCCCTCAGTTTGAATATTTCTGGCGTCTACTCCTCCATGGTGAGTTTGCTTCTTTTTGCTCTAAAGCTTTCAGTTGTTTTGTCAATTCTCTAGTGTGACTATTCTCCAGTTTTTTCATGTGGACACTTAGTGCTATGAACTTTCCTCTTAGTACTGGTTTCAGAGTGTCCCATAAGTTTGGGTATGTTGTGTCTACATTCTCATTAAATTCTAGGAAGTCTTTACTTTCTTTTTTATTTCTTCCTCCACCTAGTAATGGTGCAATTTGGTGTTATTCAATTCCCACGAGTTTGTAGGTTTTCTCCAGTTTGTATTGCTGTTTAATTCTAATTTTAATGCCCTGTGATCTGATAAGATACAGGGGGTTATTTCAATTCTTTTGTATCTGTGGAGGTTTTCTTTGTTGCCAACTATGTGGTCAATTTTAGAGAAGGTTCCATGTGGCACTGAGAATAAGGTATATTCTTTTGTGTTTGGATGGAATGTACCATAGATATCTGTTAAACCCAGCTGGGTCTTAGCTTGTTAGATCCTTTGTTTCTTTGTTATGTTTATGTCTGTTGGTCCTATCTAGTGGTGAAAGGGGGTGTTGAAGTCTCCTATTGTAAGTGTGTCTGGTTTTATGTGTGGTTTGAGTTTTAGTAATATTTCTTTTACAAATGTGTGTGCCTTCATATTTGGGGCATAAATGTTCAGGATTGAGACTTCGTCTTGATGGACTTTTCCTGTGATGAATATGAAATGCCCTTCTTCACATCTTTTGATTGATTTTAGTTTGAAGTTAGATATTAGGATTGCTAAACCAGCTTCTTTCTTTGGCCCATTTGATTGGAAAATCTTTTCCCAACCATTTACTCTGAGGTAACGCCTGTCTTTGAAGTAGAGGTGTGTGTCTTGTATACAGCAGAAGGATGGATTCTGTCTTCGTATCCATTCTGTTAGCCTGTATCTTTTTATGGGCAGGTTAAGACCATTGACATTGAGGGATATTAATGTCTATTGATTATTTGTTCTTGTTTGTTTTGGATTTATTATTGTTGGTGTCATTGTGTGTGGATTTCGCCCTCCTGTTTCTTTTTGTGTTTGGTAGAATTGGAGTATCTATTGCCTATGTTTCTGTGAGTGTAGTTATCTTTGTTGGGTTGGAGTTTTCCTTCTAGAACTTTCTATAGTGCTGGATTTGTGGATATGTATTGTTTAAGTCTGGTTTTGTCATGGAATATCTTGTTTTCTCCATCTATAGTGATTGAAAGTTTTCCTGGGTACAGTAGTCTGGGTTGGCATCCATGTTCCATTTGTGTTTGTAGGATAGCTATCCAGGACCTTCTGGCTCTCAAAGTTTCCATTGAGAAGTCGGGTGTGATTCTGATAGGTCTGCCTTTACATGTTACTTGGCCTTTTTCTTTGCTGCTCTTAATATTTTCTCTTTATTCTGCAGGTTTGGTGTTTTGATTATTATGTGTGAGGGGACTTCTTTTTGTGGTCCAGTCTGTTTAGTGTTCTGTAAGCTTCTTGTACTTTCATAGGCATATCCTTCTGTAGGTTGGGGTAGTTTTCTTCTATGATTTTGTTGAATATGTTTTATGTACTTTTGAGCTGTATTTCTTCACCTTCTTCTATACCTGTCATTCTTAGGTTCGGCCTTTACACAGTGTCCCATATTTCCTGGATATTTTGTGTTAGGGATTTGTTGGACTTGATATTGTCTTTGGTCAATGATTGTATATCCTCCAGCGAGTCTTCAACAACTGAGATTCTCTCTTCCATCTCTTGAATTCTATTGGTTATACTCATATCTTTAGTTCCTGATCATTTATCCAGCCTATTTCCAGCACACCCTCATTTTGTGTTTTCTTTATTGTTTCTATTTCAACTTTCATGCCTTGAACTGCTTCAAGTGCTTCCTTCACTTGTCTGGTTGTTTTATCTTGACTTTTTTTAGATTCTTTAAGAGATTTGTTTATCTTGAATATTTCGGTTTGTCTTTTCCTCCATTTCATGTAATTTTTTGCTTGTTTTTTTCTTCTATTTCTTTAAGGGATTTTCTTGTTTCCTCTTTAAAGGTCTCTATCATTTTCCTAAGATAACTTTTGAGGTCCATCTGTTCTTCATCCTCTGTGTTGGGCTTTTCAGATCTTGCTGGTATGGATTCCCTAGATTCTGGTGGTGTCATATTGGTCTTTCTGTTGTTGAGTGTGTTCTTATTCTGTCTTCTTCCCATCTCTTCTTCCTGTAGGTGCAGGTGGGGTCTTTCTATCTCCTCTTGTCACCATGTGGTGTGTGGGGGCCAAGATGTCAATGTCTGCAGCTCTGGATGGTCTTGCCTCTCCTGGTAGTCTCCTCACTCGCTAAGGGTCAGGCCACCGGTGGAGGGGGAAGGAAGAGTGAGGTATTTCCAGACTCAGGGAGCTCCTCCCTGTCTGTGTGGGTTCCCTCTATGCCCAGAGAGATCAGGGGTGAAGGGAACTTTGGGCAGGAGTAGGACATGAGCAGAGCATATACTCACCTTAGTAGTGGTCAGGCCAGCGGAGGGGGAAGGAAGAGTAAGGTGTTTCCAGACTCAGGGAGCTCCTCCCTGTCTGGGCTAGAAATTTATTTTATTGTTAAAAAACTTTATGTTTTCATTGGGAGATCCTTAAATTGACTCTGTATGTCCTGTACCCTGTCATTATGAAGGTTTAATTTAATTTGCTTTTTTTTCAAGCTTTTTGATCCCTGTGTCTCTGTGTCTTTGTGTCTCTGTCTCTGTCTCTGTCTCTCTCTGTCTCTCTCTGTCTCTGTCTCTGTCTCTCTCTCTCTCTCTCTCTCTCTCTCTCTCTGTGTGTGTGTGTGTGTGTGTGTGTGTGTGTGTGTGTGTGTGTGTCTGTATCTCTGTGTCTCTGTCTCTCTCCCTTATACCACAAGAAGCTTTAGGCTTGTCTGGTGTAGTTCTTGCCCCCACCTTAGAGTCAATCATTTCACCAAGTTTCTTTCTTTGTCAAATGATGTGTAAACATATTTGAGCATTAGGTAGCCTGTCTTTTTAAATGTTTTTTTTTTATAAAAAGTATTCCACTCTCCTCCTGCATTGTAAAAACTTAAGTTATTATACAAGTATATTTTTGTAGAATATTAATACATGAAATCATAAGGCAGTAGAAATCAAATATTTTAGGAAAGGCCACAAGATCTGAAAGGCAGGAGTCATTGATGTGGCTTATACATTTGTGACAAATCAGTATTACCCAGATAGTAAAGGGCTATTGATCCAAAGCTTCTGGTTGATGTTCAAAGAAAACTGAATCCTTTCTAGAAACATTCATTTTGATTAAAGAAAAGAATTAAAACTAGTGTTTAACAAAATAAAAAAGTGTAGGCACAACACTTGACTGCTTATTTACCCTTCCAAATATTTTGTCATCCCTAAACTAGTGGAAAGGTCAAACCCAGAAGCTCAGATTTTGAAAAGGAAACCATCACATGGTCCTGTGTGCCACTGTAAGCTGGTCTAACTGAGGCCTAGTAGTTTTAGATCCTTGAAATTGATTAATCCTATATAGATAAAGTTTTATAAGGACAGAAATTGATATGTATGAGTATATGTTATATTGTTTTACATTTTATTCTTTTGAAATAAATTGAATTTGTTCTCTGTTAACTTTACACACACACACACACACACACACACACACACACACACACACACAGCATTCTGATTACTGTTCACCACTACCTGCTTTCTTCTGGCTCCTTCCCCTATTCTTCCCCTATGATTTCCTTTTCCACATTCTTGTCTTTTATTTTGTTTTCAGGCTTACTGAGTTTCACCAGGACCATCTATGTGACTATGCAAATGGAAATATCCATGGAAGACTGGTGGACTCCTCAGTGAGTACATAACTGAAGCAATGAGTGTCTCTCACCCAGAATACATCAATAGCTCAGTAGGGAGGTGTTGGGCTGTATGAGCCCCTTCCTGGTCCATGGGTGATTGTTGACAGGCCCAGTCTTTTGTAAGTAACTACAGCTGCTTGGAAGGCATGAATGCATTGGTTGGGCTGTGTCCACCACATAGTATTTCACAACCTTTCTCCATATTTTCTAGATCTTACCTATTTTTCTAGGCTACCTTCTGGTGATGTTACCTGAGCCTCAAAAGGTGTGGCAAAAGGTCCTGTTGAGGGCTGAGCACCCAACCACCACTTAGTCTTAGCATCTTCAGCAGTCACAAATTTCTACACTCCCTGTTGTCTATGCACAAGAGACACTCCTCTGGTCAAGGTGAGAGTGGCATTTGTCTGTGAGTATAAACACAAATATTTAGAAGGCAGCTTGGTGCCATGTCAATTTAGCTAAACAATATTACTAAGTTCACCTCTAGGGCCTAGGACCTCCTCAAATGTGAATGTTTGACTGGAATCACAATACCAGGCATGTATTCCCTCTTCTGGAACAAGCCTCAAATCCAAAGAGTTGTTGGTTATACTTATAACATTGAATGCATTGTCACATCTTGCCTGGTACATTTGTATTATAGTTCCTAGGGTTCACACATGATTAAAACCATTGATAATTTTTTCTCCTCCAGCAACTTACACAGCTTCTTCCAACACAGCCAACAAGAAAGCTCTCAGTTGAGTTTCAGCTTGATTTATCTATATCTTGCAACCAAGATTTATATTATATTCAAAGTGGATATTAACACTAGCTTTGGTGAGCAACAAAAGGGAATAAGAGCCTGTGTTGTATAGTATGGGGGCCTCTGGAACCTCCCTGACTAACAACTCATAAGGAGGTACCCTCATCTGGTACTGGCATTTTTGTTTAATTACCCAGGGGAATTTTGGAGCCTCATTATTCAGTCCTACAAGCTATCTTCTGTCTAACAATCTTTTTATATTTAAGTTACAGTTTTTAGTTGAGTGCATGCTTTCTTTGGTTGAATACATTGTATGTATTTTGCTTTCTCCCAATTACAATATTTGTATATTCAACTGAGTTTCAGAATCATGAAAATACTTAACTCCACAAGGCCATTCATCCCTGAATAATGGAGGTCTCTGGAAGGCTCAAAGGCTTTTGCTCTCCTCATCATGAACCAATGCCTTAATTTTCCTAGGATCAGTTTTGTGAAGTCCCTGTGAACTCACCAGTTTCTCTTCATCTCCCCTCCTCCTTCTCACATTCTTTTTCTCCCACTTCCTTTTTTTTCATCAGTTTGTGAAAATATTTTTGACTGTCAGATATCTTTGACTTCTCAGCAGTAAGCTAGCTTCTGGCTTTTTTAAAGTTTCTTTTTTCTCTATTCTCTGGAACACTCTCAATAGCTTAGAAATGTCTGAAACTTAATGATTTGAAGAATGAAACTGTAAAAGAAATACACATCTTCCCCAATTTCTCCCATTGTTTGCCTAATTTCAATTGCTCACTTTTATCTATTTTTAAAATATCTACCTCTCAATTTTATTGAAGCTTTTAAAAATTATTAGCATGTATGAATGTATAATATTTTATAATTCTGTACTTTTTGATTTGTTTTGATTTTGACACAGGGTTTTGAGGATGGGCTTGAACTTGCTATGTAGCCAAGGGTGACCTCAACCTCTATGATACCATTTCCACCTCATAGGTGTTGGAACTACAAGCTGGATAAACTACCATGCCCAGTTTTATTCCATCCTGACTTTGTTTCATCATATTCTTTTCATAGATGAGTTAGTGGTTTGTCTATTTTTTCTCCAATGTTTAAACAAAATAATCCAATGCTATCTATATTTTCATGTATTAATATCTTCTTGATTTCATTAACAAATTTATTTGGTTTTCTTTTCTTTTTATTTCATATTCTTGCATTAGCTACTAAATTCACTATTTCAGATTTGTTTGTTTAATGGGTAGTTTCTAATCTAGAAACAACATCTGTATCGTACATAAAATCACCATTTTCATTATTCTTATTTGTTTTATACTTGCTGACTTTATATGTTCTTTGGCCATGGTTTTGGTTTTATTCCTTGTTCTCAGTTTTGTTTCCTTACCCTCATTTTACAATGTGTAAAACTAGATCATTTCACCTTTCGTGGGATTTCATTGCTAATATAAAGGTAAACGTGTGTGCATATGTGGTGTGTGTGTGTGTGTGTGTGTGTGTGTGTGTGTGTGTGTGTGTACATGTGTAAGGTGTTTAAGACAAAAGACATTTCATTTAACCAACTTAAAACAAGAATGCAAGTATCCATACAACTATGCCACTTTCAGTATCATAATGATCATTTCTAAGCTGATGCCATTTACAACCCTAGGATTTTCCCCAAGATAAATACAGCAATCAAACACTTTTTAAATAAAACAGAGCCTAGTTTAACATGAGACAGGATAAAAGAGAAGATAGCAATCCCCATACCATCAAATATAATGTTCCACTGTGTTTGGATTAAACTATGACCTCCTCCATTGTAGAGTTTGCTATATACATCTGCAGATTAGATCAACTCAGAAATCTTTTTGGCACCTCAAAGTGTAAGTCATATCCCAGATCAATCAGATAGTTGCCTCTGGGGTGGGACTCAGATGTAAATATTTACAAAGCACCCAAAGTGATTTCAATGGGCCAAGGGTAGAATCCATGACTCCATGTAAGAAACACCCAACTGAACATTATTTGCTTACACAGAAATGCCTTAAATCTGTAGTTTTCAAATAACTGTGGGAATATTTTTCTGTTTAACCCTGGATGTTCTAGAACTCTCTTTGTAGATCAAGCTTGTCTCAAACTCAGAGATCTTCCTGTTTCTGCCTCCCTAAGTGCTGGAGTTAAAGGTGTATGCCACCACGATCCATCAATTGAAGATATTTTTAAAACACAATTTCCAGGCTCAATACTTCAGCGTTAACAAGTCTGGCTACAATAGGCTGAAAGTTGACATAGACATTCCATGGTGAGGCTGTTATTGCTAGTCCTTAGACCACACCTTGAGACTCACTAATGTAGATACGTGAACTTTAGCTTCAAATGGGAGACTACATTTAAAATTTAGAAGCAATATGAATACTTTTAAGAAGCAACCATGACTGGAGCTTCCAAAAAGAAAGAAAACTGCATACACGTTTCAAGACCATATACATTTGCATTTTATAAACCTGCTGTGATCTCACTTAACAAAAGTCTTTATAAAGTATTTATTAACAAGTACTTTTAGGCAGCTGAACTAATTGCCATATTAACAATTCAAGTGTGATGTAGTTATTTCAATCTAAGAACTTCATTTAGCATTTCTGCATTAATTTCTAATTAACTGCTAATGTTTTCTTATGTTTTTATGGGCTTGCCTATGTATAGATTATGTCTTAATCTGCATTGATTTCTGTAGTAAAAAAAAAAGACTCAATGTTTTTCCCATCTCTCTAAGGATAGGACACTAACACAGTGTAATAGATTCTAGTAACTTAAAAAAGCATTGTAGTTGCATATCAGAGTTTTGAATTTTAATACTGTATGAGTAGCTAAATTTACATGTAATAGTACAAGTCTCTGGTGCTACAGGACTTAAAACAAGAATTAATAAATTATGATACATATGCCAAGGTCAGTTTATTGCCCTACACATGTTCATTTTATATTGTCTATGGCTGCTCTCATACCACAGTGGCAGACTTGAGAATTTCATTTCACAAAACTTAACAGATTTATTACCCAGCCCTTTACACAAATAGTTCCTTCAGCCCATATAGGCATACAACCATAACATCATCTTATCCATATTCTTCCTCACACATGGTTCACAAGACTATTACAAAACTCTGTCAAACATTTTACTGGGGTCTTGATCTTGTAAAGTTGTCAGAAATGTGAATTGGCTACACTCTAGTATACTATGCCTGCTATAGGATGGACCAGTGGGATTCCTTTAGAGGCCATCCTGTCTCTTAGGGAATTTGGGGTTTATTTTTGTGGAGTCAGAGACCTAGCTTGACTAACTTGAACACTCTTTGGAGACTTTCTGAGGCATACTTTTTGTATAGATTGTCACTATTGTTAACTTGCTCTTTGGGGAATAAATAGCAGTTAACATCATGGAAAGTTTGCAAAAGGTCAGTAGAAACCATAGACGTAGGAAAATTTTGGAAAAAATTTTGAAGGATTTAGATATATAAATGATGCCAGTGTCATCACAACTTTGCAATTGAAATGAGTTGTATCACAATGAGTTTAGTATTCCCTGTAGAATCACATATCTAAAGTCATAATACTTTGAAAGAGGAAAAAATGGATATCAAAAGAAGAATGAGAGGGGAAAAGAAAGAAATTGAAAGAGGAAAAATTGGATATCAAAAGAAGAATGAGAGAAAAAATAAAGTGACTAGAAAATCATCAATTCTGATATCCTAAGAGAATTCAGAGAAAGATTAGAATTAGGTGTGGTGTGTCTGAGGAAACTAAATTAAAGAGTGAAAATGAAATTAAGAAAAGCTAATCACAATATGAAAATAAACATTATAAGATGGCAAAACAGAAGGCAGTCATGTGAGAAAAGCTTGAGCACTCCACACCTCACTGCTCTTGAGACTGTATCTTAAATACCAGTTTAGCTTTCCTGGGATGCATTAAAGATTTGGAGAAGACCCAAGACAGGATGAAAATCACTGAGCCCTACCTGACATAAAAGTAATTTATAGATAAAGCACTATAGTACTTCCTATCAGATTAGTGATGAGTAAACAACAATGCAGTAAGAAAGGAGAAGAAATACATAATTCTGTCGCATGAGAAAATCAGGTAGATTTGTACCCATTATATTTGCATTCATGTTGTATTTCTATGAAAAGTCTGTGTCTTAGGGTTTTATTGTTGTGAAGAGATGTCATGACCATGGCAACTCTTCTAAGAGAAAATATTTAATTTGGGCTAGCGTACAGTCCAAAGGTTTAGTGCATTATCGCTATGTAAGAACATGGTGATATACAGGCAGAAATGATTCTGGAGAAGGAGCTAAGAGTTCTATATCTTGATCTGCAGGAGAATGGAGAGACTGTGTGCTGGGCATGACTTTGGCATATAAGAGCTCTGAAAGCCTGCTCTTACTTTGGCGCACTTCCTGCAACAAGACCACACCTACTCCAACAAAGCCACACCTCCTAATAGTGACACTCCCTATGGGTCAAGCATTCAAACACGAGTCTATGTAGTCTATGTGGGCTACACTTATTCAAACCACCATACTCCACTCCCGGACCACCATAGGCTTGTAGCTATGATATAATGCAAAATGCATTTAGCACAACTTCAAAAGTCCCCATAGTCTATCACAGTCTCAGTGATGTTTAAAAGTTCAAAGTTCAAAGTATCTTCTGAGATTCAAACAATTTCTTAACTGTAACCCACTATAAAATCAAAATAAAAAACAGATCTCATTTTTCCAACATATGACACAGAATATACATTATTACCAGTCAGAAAGGGAGGAAAGGGAGGCTAGTGAAGAAATACTGGACCAAAGAAAGACAGAAAACCAGCTGAGCAAACTCCAAACTCTGCATCTCCTAGCCTGATGTCAAAATGCTCTTCAGATCTCTACCTCCTTTCAGCTTTGTTAACTGCAACACACTTCTCTCTCTTTGGCTGGTTCTATTCCCTGTTAGGCGCTTTCCTCAGCAGGTATCCCATGGCTCTGGCATCTCCAACATCTTGGGGTCTCCAAGACAATCCAAGCTTTATCTTCATAGCTTCACAAAATAGCTCTCTGTGTCTCCATGGAGTGACACCCATGAAACATGCCTGGCTTCAGTAGCTTTCCTTAGTTACAGAGGAAGCTTTCACAATGCCTTTCTTCTTTTCTTGACTCTAAAGCCAGAACTTCGTGGCTAAAGATGTCAAGTTCTGCTGCTTGCTGGGGCTGGAATATGGCCCCCTCATTAAATTACATCTCCATTAACTTTCTGTTTTAGATTATTTCCTTCACTGCCTAAGCTTGGCTGTTCTGGCACTTGCTCTGTAGACCATTATGTCTTCAAACTCAGAGATCCACCAGCATCTGCCTTCTGAGTACTCAAATTAAAGGTATATACCAGGATAACCACCTTTAGACTTTTCTTTAATTCCTTTTCACAAATTGGAAGCTTAGCTGGGTGAGATCTTGCCCTGAAGACACCAATCCCTTTTTTCCATTTCTTAATCTATTTATCTTGTGGAACACAGGACTTAACTCCATCCCACTCCCTGGTGTTCCTTTCCTCAATCTGTATACTTTGTATTTTTACTTGCTCAGCTAGTTCCTTTTCATTATAAATCTTCATAAGAGTAAACACTAGTAACCACACAACAGAATCTATATTAGGCTGTTTTGGGATTTCCTCTGCCAATGGAATTAACCCAAATTGCTTCACTTTAGCTTCAGGAAGACGTTTCAGTCACAGGCAAAAAAGCCACATGTTTCACCATAACATCACAAGAATTATTTCTAGGCAACATATTAAATTTCCACTGCAATTCAAATCACCCTCAGTGCCACCATCTTTCGTGTTCTTACTAGTATGGCCCATTACGCCCCACTTAAAGCATTCAACTGCTTTTCTAACGCAATTCCCAAAGTCCACATGCCTCCAAACAAAATCATGGTCGGGACTATCCCATTAATACCCAAGTTCCTGGTACCAACTTCTGTCCTAGTTAAAGTTTTATTTCTGTGAAGAAACACCATGACCACTGCAACTCCTCTAATTGAAAACATTTAATTGGGGCTAGCTTATAGTTCACAAGTTTAGTTCATTAACATCATGTTAGGAGCATGGTGGTGTGTGTGTAGGTAGACATGGTGATGCAGAAGGATCTGAAAGTTCTACATCTTGATATGAAGGCAGCAGGGAGAGACTGTGTACTAGGCATTGTTTGAGTATATATAAGACCTTAAAGCCCACCCCCACAGTGACACATTTCCTCCAAAAGGACCATGCTTCCTAATAATACCACTCCCTATTAGCCAAGCATTCAAATACATGAACCTCTGGGGACTATACCTATTCAAACCACAACAGTTTGCAAGGACAGGATCTACAGTAAAGTTCACATGCTACTTCATGGATTTTACTGAAAAAAATAAAGGAAAAGAAAAGGGAACATGTGTGGTGGTAGAGATATTTGCTACTATTTTATCTTTGATCAGAAAGTTAAATGTCAAGAGTTTCATATGCTGATAGTAATTGATTTCATTGTACATTTTAGGTTTGTTCTTAGTCATAGAGCCCCTATGTGGTTGATATTTTCTGTTAGTACCAATATTCTATGCAAAAGGAGTGTGAGAAATCGTCTGTCAAACTGATTACCACTGATTCACACCTCATTATGTATTTACCCCTTTGTAGCATTGAGTATTTTTCCAGCTCCTTGAATTTGGGATGATCTTGCAATTTGCTTTGTCCAGTGTCATGCTACAAAGGTAATCTTATGCTCATGTCATGATTAGGACTATACTATTCTGCTTTTTTATTTAAAATAAGCCACAACCATGGGACAAGCCCAGAGTCACCTACTGAAGGGTGATAGCCTGTAAGGAAGAGAACAGAAGCATGCTAGATGAAGCTGCAGTAATCAAACCAAACTAGTCAACTCCAAATTGGCATGCCAACTGAACAAAAACAAGTGGGGCAATCCAGTGCAAAGCATATGAGTATGCAGAGCATATGATTTTGGCTCATATCAGCAGAATTCCTCAGCTGATCCATAAGATCCTTGGAAGTAATAAATCATCATTGTTAGAAAAGCACTACATTTCAAATTAATTTATAATTTAGTAATAGCTTACTAATACAAAATATCTTAATGCATAAGAGATGAGGATATATTTGATGAACTAGAAATTCTAGAAGATGTGTGGAAATGGAAAATGGGATGAAAGATTAGAATGGAGAGTACGGGGAGGACAGGATCTTTTAGTTATAAGTTGCATAGTGAGAAAATGTTTATGGCCTGACAGGATCTTTTAGTTATAAGTTACATAGTGAGAAAATGTTGATGGTCTGATTTTCATTTTATACAGATAACTATTTATAAAGGTTAATGCTTAAAATGAACATAGGACTAGAAAGAGAGAGGCCATTAAAGTTGATTTATAGTGTGATCCAGGCTAGAGACAGTATAGAAATCAAATATCAGGAAATATTGTTTAAGAATAGGTAATACTAGCAGTTTATTATAGAGGAAGAATGAGGGACAGAAAAAAACAGAGTTGGTGCTGGGTGTCTAATTTGTGCAAATTTAAAGAGGATAATGAGGTTTGGATAAGAAAAAAGAAATGAATAACATAGATTGACATTTTTGACTTTGAAATATCAATGATATAGACAGAGATAACCAGATAAAGAGTTGCTTATGAAGACCTTATGCTCGGGAAAGAACCTTGATTTAGAAATGATTTTAGAATTTGGCAGCCCACACTAGGCACTTGAAGACACATGTTTTCTCAATGTTTATACATGGCATGTGCTATACTCCATACTTGAGTGATAATATGGAGGTTAGCAAAACAGGCCAGGCTATATAATTTGGTGGAGAACATACAACACTAGTAAAATGTTACAAATGGAAATGTAGTCTGGTAAGTTCTGTGAGAAAAAAAAAAAACGTAACCTATATAAATATCTAACAGAGACTGATCCAGTCTAAATAATAGAAGGCTTCCCTGAGCAAAAGAATGTTTACAATAATATCAGAATTACCAAAGAGGATTTCTCAAGTCATAGACAAAGATGGGATGGGTAAAAAGGAAGTTTCAGAAGTAGAGAAAGAAGAAACATGCTTGTTTTAAAGATTTCAATATAGCAGAATCACAAGAAGCATGCGACTGTTATAAAAATGTCTATATAAAGGACTGAGAAGATGGCTCAGCAGTTCAGAGGACTTGTTGATCTTGCACAGCACTCAGGTTCAGTTCCTAGTACCCACATGGTAGTTCACCACTGCTGTTATTCTAGTTGCAGGAAATCCAATGACCTATTCTGACACCCATGGGCAACAGGCATGAGTGTAATGCACATAATTACCTGCAGGATAAGCACTCATACACACAAAATAAATCTAAAAATATTTTCAAAAGCCCAGTTTGGAATAGGGGAAATAGACAAAATTCCCACTGTTAGTAAATAATCTATTTGTAATTGATAGCTGCTGGGAGAAGGTAAACCAGTTGGTTTAAATGAAGTAACAAGCACCATGCTCTGGAGAAGTTGGCCGACACAAATCCAATTTCATGATTTTTTGGTGTGTGTGTGTGTGTGTGTGTGTGTGTGTGTGTGTTTATCGAGAGCATGAGAAAAATACAAAATTGGGTGAGTAGGGATATGGGGAGTATCTGGAAGGAATTGTCAGAGGGAAAAGAATATTATCAAAATATATTGTATAAAATTCTTAAAGAATAAAAAGTTTAAAAGATATGTCTAGAAGAGTATATTACATTGTGGAGAGAAATATACAAATTTGGAAGGTTATTTACAGGAAAACTAAAAATAAAATATATTAAGTGGAGACAGAAATACAAGAGGAAGGATTTAAGAGACTACCTAAGAAACTAGTTTGCATATATGAATAAGTGATGGTGCCATTCACTGAAATTGGAAACTCTGAAGGAACAGTCTACATTTAGAGATAAAAGTGAAAAGTATCAAAATTTGAAATACAGAGAACTAGAGAACTTTCAAAATATCCAAATGTCAATAATGTGGGAGAAATTGAACACACTGAGTATGGAGTCCCAAAAAGATATCTGATGGAATACTGATTTGAATCAACTTATAGATCATTATGATATAAATATTTTAACTAATAGAAAGTACAGGAAAGCTTAACAGAGACAAAAACATTCACAGGCCCAGCCTTTGAAGAGTCCAGATTCTAAAGGGCATCAAAGATAGAGCAGTCACAGAGGTGAGAGAGAAAGTGGGGGTTTAGAGTATCAACATGTATTTCAAACAGGGAACATACTCTGTAGACTTAATGCTTCTAAGAAGTCAAGAAATAAAATTACTTAAATTATGCACTGAGTTTAGGAATGGAAGGTTGCCAATGACTTTGTCAAGAGCTACCATGGTGCAAAAATGTAAGCAGACACTATATGGCACAGTGAGATAAAGAAAAACTAAAGGCTGAAGAAGTCAAGGGCCATATGGGGACATTTGTGAGGAAATTTAAGTTCTCAAGAAGGATTTGCAAAGTAAGCATAGCCAGGACTGGGAAGCTGATATTGGCGGTGGCATTGTTGCTCATATTTTTTCATTTGCTAGGTTTGGGTGATAAAAGAGATTTGAATTTGAGCAGACACTGATTCACTAAGGAAGAACACAGAAATAAATATCAGTCTAAGAAAGCACATCACTGAGGAATTATATATGCATGAATATTTCTCCAAATATACTCCTTGAAATATGTATGTATGTATGTATGTATGTATGTATGTATGTATAGATCTGGAAAATATTTCAGGAATATTGTCATTTAAGTCCCTATCCCAAAGGATATGACAGACTTTGAAGACCCCTTACGGAAGGCCTCACCCTCCCTGGGGTGCAGAAAGGGTATGGGATAGGTAGGATATTAGTTGGGGGGGCAGGGGAGGAGGGGCAGGAGAGGGACCTGGGATTAACATGTAAAATAATCTTCTTTCTAATTAAAATTAAAAATTAAAAAAGAAAGTATAGAGAACCTGGCAATGGTGGCATATGTCTTTAATTCCAGCACTCAGGAGGCAGAGGCAGGCAGATCTCTGTGATTTTGAGGACAGCCTGGTCTAAAAATTGAGTTCCAGGACAGCTAGGACTACATAGTGAGATCTTGTGTCAAAAGAATAAAAAAAAAACTATAGAGAACAAATTGATAACAAGCTTCTGAAGGAGAAAGAACAAGGAGAAAGAACAGACTGTGGTTCCATAGAAACCATTAGAAGTGTTCAAAGAAGGGACAGGGACTCCACTAAACCAAATAAACTTGGATTTAAAAAGTATAAGGACAAAAAAGATGCATTGGCTTAACCAACATTCATAATGGCTTTAGATATAATTTATTCCCTGGAATAGTGGGATGGAATCTAGATTAAAGTGGGTTAAAATAAAGGTGGTAGGGTGCACTCTGGGAACTCCTGCCCTGGGGTCTGCAGGCAGGTCGACTCAGCCCCTGAGAACCAAACAACCCAGAGCCTGCTGACATCTTTGTGCTACTCCCGCTCCCACCCACCTGGAAATTGAGTGCCTCAGACCCACCTGCACCCACCTTGAGACCCATCAGAGTATCGGACCCTCTTGCACCCATTGGAAGAGAACCTTGGACCAGTACACACCAGGAAAGGAAGAGGCACACCTGCACCCACTGGAAGAAGAGATGGGAAGACAACAATATAAGAACACATCCAACAACAGGAAAACCAACATGATGCCACAAGAGTCTAGAGACTCTACACCAGCAAGACCTGAACATCCCAACATAGATGAAGCAGAAGAGAGCAACCTTAAAAATAACTTCATGCAGATGATAGAGACCCTAAGAGAAGACATGGGAAAATCCTTCAGAAAAATGGAAGAAAAGGCAAACCAAAAGATGCAAGAAATCAACAAATCTTCTAAGGAAGGCTAAGAAAATACAATTAAACAGCTGCAGGAAAAAATTCAGACAGTTAAAAGCCTGAAAACTGATATAGAGAAAATAAAGAAAACACAAATGGAGAGAATGCTGGAAATAGAAAAGCTGAGTAAACATTCAGGAACCACAGATGCAAGCATAACCAACAGAATACAAGAGATGGAAGAAAGAATCTCAGATGCTGAAGACTAGAGGAAATAGACTCATCAATCAAAGAAAATCTTAAGTCCAACAATTGCTTAACACAATATATCCAGGAAATATGGTACACTGTGAAAAGACCAAACCTAAGGATAATCGGTATAGAAGAAAGTGGAGAAATCCAACTCAAAGGTGCAGAAAACATATTCAACAAAATCATAGAAGATAACTTTCCCAACCTAAAGAAAGACATGCCAATTAAAGTACAAGAAGCCTACAGAACACCAAATAGAGTGGACCACAAAAGAAAGTTCCCTGGTCACATAATAATTAAAACACCAAACATACAGAATAAAGAAAGAATATTAAGAGCAGCAAAGGGAAAAGGCCAAGTAACATATAAAGGCAAACCTATTAGAATTACACTGGACTTCTACATGGGAACGCTGAAAGCCAGAAGGACCTGAATAGATATTCTACCAACTCTAAGAGAACACGGATGTCAGGTCAGAGTACTATACCCAGCAAAGCTTTCAATCACTATAAATGGAGAAAACAAGATATTCCATGACAAAACCACATTTAAACAACATGTAACCCCTAATCCAGCCCTACAGAAAGTACTAGAAGGAAAAATCCAACCTAAGGAAATTAACTACACTCACAAAAACATATGCAATAAATAATCCCCATTTTCAAAAACCCAAAAGAAAAAGCAGGTTAAATCCAGATACAATACCACTACCAACAACAAATCAAAACAAACAACAATAAGCATTCAATGGTCTTTAATTTCCCTCAATATTAATGGTCTTAACTCACCTCTAAAAAGGCACCGGCTAACAGAGTGGATAGAAGACAGAATCCATCCTTCTGCTGCATACAAGAAACACACCTCAAAATCAAAGACAAACAATACCACAGAGTAAAGAGTTGGGATAAGATATTCCAATCAAATGGACCCAAGAAACAAGCTGGGATAGCTATTCTAGTATCTAACAAATTAGACTTCTAACTAAAATCAATCAAAAGAGATGAAGAAGGTCATTTCATATTAGTCACAGGAAAAGTCCATCAGGAAGAAGTTTCAATGAGACTACAACACCCCACTCTCACCACTGCACAGGACCACCAGACAGAAATTTAAGAAAGAGACAAAGGAATAAACAGAAGTTATGACCAAAGGAATAAACAGAAGTTATGACCAAATTGGGATTAACAGACATCTATAGAACTTTCCATCCAAACAAAAAAGAATATACCTTCTTTTTATCATCACATGGAACCTTCTCTAAAATTGACCACATACTCAGCAACATAGCAAACTTCAACAGGTACAAAAGAATTGGAAAAAAAAACCCTGTATCATTTCAGACCACCATGCTTTAATGTTAGAATTTTAAAAAAATAAACACAAATTACAGAAAACCTACCAACTCATGGAAACTGAACAACATGTAATTGCACCATTCTTGGGTCAAGAAAGAAAGAAATTAAAGAATTCCTAGATTTCAATTAAAATGAATACACAACATACCCAAATTTATGGGACACTTTGAAAGCAGTACTAAGAGGAAAGTTCATAGCTCTAAGTGCTCACATTAAGAAACTAGACAATATTCACACCAGAGAGTTGACCTCACAGCTGAAAGCCCTAGAACAAATGGAAGCAAATTCAACCCAGAGGAGTAGATGCCAGCAAATAATCAAACTGAGGGCAGAAATCAATAAAGTCAAAACAAAACAATTCAAAGAATCAATGTAACAAAGAGTTGGTAGTTCTTGAAAATCAACAAGATAAACACACCTTTCTCAAAACTAACCAAAAGGCAGAAATAGAACATGCAAATTGACAAAATCAGAAAGGAAAAGGAAGACAAAACAACAGACACTGAGGAAATCCAGAGAATCGTCAAGTCGTACTTTGAAAACCTGTACTACACAAAATTGGAAAATTTAAAGGAAATGGACAATTTTCTGGACAGATAACACTTACCAAAATTGAATTAAGAAAAGATAAGCAAATTAAACAGACCTATAACTACCAATGAAATAGAAGCAGTCATCAAAAGTCTCCCAACCAAAAAAAAGGCCAGGGCCAGATGGCTTCAGTGCAGAATTCTACCAGAAATTCAAAGAAGAGCTAATACCAATATTCCTCAAATCGTTCCACACAATAGAAGCAGAAGGTTCATTGCCAAGCTCTTTTTACAAAGCTACAATTACCTTGGTACCCAAGCCAAAAAAGACATGACTAAGAAAGAGAACTACAGACCAATATCCCTCATGAACATAGATGCAAAAATACTCAATAAAATACTGGCAAATCAAATCTAACAACATACCAGAAAAATAATTCAACATGATCAAGTAGGCTTCATCCCTGGGATGCAGGGTTGGTTCAACTTTTGAAAATCTATCAAGTAATCCACCATATAAACCAACTAAAGAAGAAAAACTACATGATCATCTCACTAGATGCTGAAAAAGGCTTTGACAAAATCCAAAACCCCTTCATAATAAAGGTCCTGGTGAGAACAGGAATAACAGGAACATACCTGAACATAATAAAAACAATATAGAGTAAGTCAACAGCCAACATCAAACGAAATGGAGAGAAATTCAAAGCTATTCCTCTAAAATCAGGAAAAAGACAAGGTTGTCCACTTTCTCCATATCTCTTCAATATTGTCCTTGAAGTTCTACCTAGAGCAACAAGACAACAAAAGGCGATATAAATTGGAAAGGAAGAAGTCAAGCTTTCTCTGTTTGCAGATGATATGATCTACATAAGTGAACTGAAAAACTTTACCAGGGAACACCTACAGCTGATAAACACCTTCAGCAAACTGGAAGGATATAAGATAAACTCAAAAAAATCAGTAGCCCTATTATATATGGATGATAAATGTGCTGAGAAAGAAATCAGAGAAACATCACCCTTTACAATTGCCACAAACCACAAAAAATACCTTGGGGTAATGATAATCAAAAAAGTGAAAGACCTTTAAGAATTTTGAGCCTTTAAAGAAAGAAATTAAAGAAGATACCAGAAAATGGAAAGATCTCCCATGTTCTTGGATAGGTAGGATCAACATAGTTAAAATGGCAATCTAGACAAAAGCAATCTACAGATTCAATGCAGTCCCCTCCAAATCCCAGCACAATTCTTCACAGACATTGAAAAAAAAATTCTCAAATTTATAAGGAAAAACAATAGACCCAGGATAGCCAAAACAACCCTGTACAATAAAAAACTTCCGGAGGCAACACCATCCCTGATTTCAAGCTCTATTACAGAGCTATTGTCCTGAAAACAGCTTGGTATTGGCACAAATATAGACAGGTAGACCAATGAAATCAAGTTGAAAACCCTGATATTAACCCACACAACTAGGAAAACCTGATTTTTTTTACAAGGAAGCTAAAGCTATACAATGGAAAAAAAGAAAGCATCCTCAACAAATGGTGCTTGCATAACTGGATGCTGGCATGTATAAGACTGCAGATAGATCAATGTCTATCTCCATGCTCAAAACGTAAGTCCAAATGGATCAAAGACCTCAACATAAACCCAGCCACAATGAAATTATTAGAAAAGAAAGTAGGAAATACCCTTGAAAGAATTGGTACAGGAGACTGCTTCCTGAACATTACACCTGTAGCACAGACACTGAGAACAACAATTAATAAATGGGACCTCCTGAAACTGAGAAGCTTCTGTAAGGCAAAGGACACAGTCAGCAAGACAAAACGGCAGCCCACAGACTGGGAAAAGATATTCACCAACCCCACATCTGACAGAGGGCTGATCTCCAAAATATACAAAGAACTCAAGAAGCTAGTCTTCAAAACACCAAATAATCCAATTAAAAAGTGTGGTACAGAACTAAATAGACAGTTCTCAAAAGAGGATTTGATATGACTGAAAGACACAAGAGAAGCTACTCAACATCCTTAGCCATTAGGGAAATTCAAGTCAAAACAACACTGTAATACCATCTTACTCCAGCCAGAATGGCTAAAATCAAAAACACCAATGACAACATATGCTGGAGAGGATGTGGAGAAAGGGGAACACTCCTCTACTGCTGGTGGGAGTGCCAACTTGTACAGCCACTTTGGAAATCAGTATGGAGATTCCTGAGGAAAATAGGAATCAGTCTACCACATAACCAAGCCATTTCATTCTTAGGCATATATCCAAAAGATTCACATTCATACAGCAAGTACATCTGTTCAACGATGTTCATAGAAGCATTATTTGTAATAGCCAGAACCTGGAAACAACCAAGATGACCTCGACTGAAGAATAGATAGAGAAAATGTGGTACATTTATACAATGGAGTACTACTCAGCAGGTAAAAAAATGGAATCTTGAAATTCACAGGCAAATGGATGGAACTAGAAGAAATCATCCTGAGTGAGGTAACCCAGTCACAAAAAGACAAACATGGTATGCACTCACTTGTATATGTATTTTACACATAGACAAAAGGATTACCAGCCTACAATCCACACCACCAGAGAAGCTAGGCAACAAGAAGGACTCTAAGAGAGACATACATGTTCCTCCGGAAAAGGGGAAAGGGACAAGATCTCCTGAGTAAATTGGGAGCATGGGGGGAGGGGAGAGGGATCTAGGGGAATGAGAAGGGGAGAAGAATAGGGATGAGTAGGATTTAAGGGAGCAGGAAGGTTGTGTAGGGGGAAGAATAGAGGAGAGCAAACTAAGAGATATCATCAGAGAAGGATCCAGTATAGGTTTAAAAAGAAATCAGGCACTAGGGCCATGTCCAGAGATCTACAAGGATGACACAAACTAAGCATCTAAGCAACAGAGGAGAGGCTACCTTAAATGCCCTCCCCTGATAATGAGATTGATGACTAACTTATATGCCATCCTAGAACCTTCATCCAGCAGCTGATGGAAATAGAAGCAGACACCCACAGCTAAACACTGAACTGAATTGGAATTCAGTTGCAGAGAGGGAGGAGTGATGAGCAAAGGGTCAAGACCAGCCTGGTGAAACCCTCAGAAAAAGCTGACCTGAACAACGGGGAGCTATTGGCCCCCAGACTGATCACTGGGAAATCAGCTTGGAACTGATCCAGACCTCATGAATGTGCGTGTCAGTGAGGAGGCCTCAGAAATCTATGGGACCTCTTGTAGTAGATCAGTACTTATCCCTAGCATAGGAATGGACTTTGGGAGACCATTTCATATAGAGGGATATTCCCTCAGCGTAGACACATGGGGGAGGGCCTAGACCCTATCCCAAAGGATATGACAGACTCTGAAGACACCCCATGGAAGGACTCACACTCCCTGGAGAGCAGAAATTGTATGGGATAGATCAGTAGGGTGTTAGTGGGGGGCAGGGGAGGAGGGGAGGGAGAGGGAACTGGGATTGACATGTAAAACAACATTGTTTCTAATTTAAATTTAAAAATTGAGGAAAAAATAATAAAGGTGGTAAGTATGAACACAGAGACAATAAATTTGGGCAGCTATTTCACAAAACTTTAAAAGAGTAAATGAACCTAAAGAGAAACAGGAGGTGAAATGGAAATGTGGTACATACGTTAGAATATAATTAAATTAAGGGTTGATTTCGAGGAAGAACAAAGGTATAAGCAGTGTCTCATAATGGGAAATACAAAGAGAAAGTAGTAGTAATAGGCTAAAAAGAGGGTAGATACTGATCTTTGGTCACAACAGGAAATGTGAAAATGGTAACAGAAGAAAAGGCATTCTCTTTGTTGTGTATGTTTGGTGTTTTGATTATTATGTGGCAAGGAGACCTTTTTTTGATACAGTCTATTTGGTGTTCTGTAGGCTTCTTATATTTTAATTGGCATGTCTTTCTTTAGGTTGGCACAAAAATAGACAGGTAGACCAATGGAATAGATTTGAAAACCCTGATATTAACCCACACACCTACGAACACCTGATTTTTGACAAACAATCCAAATATATACACTGGAACAAAGAGAACGTCTTCAACAAATGTTGCTGGCATAATTGGATGCAAACATGTAGAAGACTACAGATAGACCCAAGGCTTTCACCCTGCACAAAACTTAAGTCAAAATGAATCAAAGACCTCAACATAAACCCAGCCACACTGAACCTATATTAGAAGATAAAGTGGGAAATACCCTTGAATTAATCCGTACAGGAGACTGCTTCCTGAACATAACACCCATAGCACAGACACTGAGATCACCAATTAATAAATGGGACCTCCTGAAATGGAGAAGCTTCTGTAAGGCAAAGAACACAGTCAGCAAGACAAAATGACAGCCCGCAGACTGGGAACAGATATTCACCAACCCCACATCTGACAGAGGGCTGATCTCCAAAATATACAAAGAACTCAAGAAGCTAGTCTCCAAAACACCAAACAATCCAATTTAAAAATGGGTTACAGAACTAAATAGACAATTCTCAATAGAGGAATCTAAAATGGCTGAAAGACACGTAACAAAGTGTTCAACATCCTCAGCCATCAGGGAAATGCAAATCAAAACAACTCTGAGATACCTTACTCCTGTCAGAATGGCTAAAATCAAAAACACCAATGACAGTTTATGCTGGAGAGGATGTGGAGAAAGAGGAATACTCCTCTACTGCTGGTGGGAGTGCCAACTTGTACAGCCACTTTGGAAATCAGTATGGTGACTCCTGAAGAAAATGGGAATGAGTCTACCACAAGATCCAGAAATTCCATTCCAAGGCATATACCCAAAAGAAGCACATTCATACAACAAGGACATCTGTTCAACCATGTTCATAGCAGCATTATTTGTAATAGCCAGAAACTGGAAGCAGCCTAGATGCCCCTCAACCGAAGAATGGATAGAGAAAATGTACATTTACACAATGGAGTACTACTCAGCAGGGAAAAAACAATGGAATCTTGAAATTTGCAGGAAAATGGATGGAACTCAAAGAAACCATTCTGAGAGAGGTAAACCAATCACAAAAAGACAAACATGATATGTATTCGTTCATATGTGGATTTTAGACATAGAGTAAGGGATTACAATCCTACAATCCATACTGCCAGAGAAACTAGTAAACAAGGAAGACCCTAAAAGAGACAAATTTGTCCCCTGGAGAAGGGGAAAGGGTCACCATCCCCTGAGCAAACTGAGAAAATTGAAAGAGGGTGGAGGAAGCTATGAGAGTGAGAAGGGAGGAAAAGGAAGGTCATGAGGAAGCAGAAATTTTGAGTCAGGTTTAGATTAGGAGAAAGGACATGACAGGTAGGATTTTAGTTGGGGTGGGTGCTAAAGGAGGAAGGGGGAGAAGGAAACTGGGATCGTCATGTAATTCAATCTTGTTTGTAATTCAAATATATAAAAAATAAAAAAAACAAAAAAATAAAAGGCATTTGTGTTACAAGGGCAGAACAGTAAGGAAGTTACAGTATATTAGGCTTCCGTTTTTTTTGACTTATTTTCTTCATTTATTTTACATACTAACCACAGTTTCCCCTCCCTCCTCTCCTCCCATTCTCTCCTCTACCTCTCTTCTTCTCTCCTATATAGACTTTTCCTCCTACTCTACTCAGAAAGGGACAGGCCTCCCATGGAAGTCAACAAAGCATGGGACATCAAGTTGAGACAGGACTAAGCTCCTCCCCCTGTATCAAGATTAAGCAAAGCAACCCAGAATGGGGAATTGTTCCCAAAATCCAGCTCATGTATCAGGGGCAGGTCTCAATCCCACTGCGAGAACCCTACAAACAGACCAAGCTACACAACTGTCACACACATGCAGAGGGCTTAGATCGATTCCATGCAGGTTCCCTAGCTGTCCATCCATAGGTGGTGAACTCCTATGGGCTCAGGTCAGCTGTCTGTCTCTTTGGGTTACCCTGTCACGACCTTGATCCTCCTGCCTTCTACCATTCTTCCTCCTTCTCTTCAACAGGACTCCTGGAGCTCAGTGAGTGCTTAGCTGTGGATCTCTGCATCTGCTTCCATCAGCTACTAGATGAATGTTCTCTGATGGTAGTGAGGACAGTCAGAAATCTGATTACAGGAGAAGGCCCGTTCAGACACCCTCCCAACTGTTGCTATGAATCTTAGCTTGTGTTATCCTTATGGATTCCTGGGAATTTCCCTGATACCAGGTTTCCTCCAACCCAAAATACCACCCCCATCAAGGTTTATCTTTCATTATTCTCCCCCATCATCCATCTGTCTAGTCCCTAGCCCATCAAACCTGATCCTTCATGGTCCCAATCCCCTATTCCTTCAGCACCCCCAGATTACCAAGGAGTTCTCTTCTATTTCTCCTTCCCAGGGAAATTTATGCATCTCACTTTGGGCCCTCATTGTTACAAGCTTCTCTGGGGCATGCTGATTGTAACCTTGTTATCATTTATTTTTGTAGGTAATATCCACCTATGAGTGACAATATACCATATTTGTCTTTCTGGGTCTAGGTTACCTCACTAAGGATGACTTTTTTCTATTTCTATCCATTGGTCAGCAAATTTCATGATGTCATTTTTTTTTACTGCTGTATAATACTCCATTGTGTAAATGTACCACAATTTCTGTGTCCATTCTTCAGTTGAGGGGCATTTAGGTTGTTTTCAGGTTCCAGATATTACAAATAATGCTTCTATGAAAATAGTTGGGCAAGTGTCCTTGTGGTATGATTGAGCATCCTTTGGGTATATGCCCAATATTTGTATAGCTGGGTATTGAGGTAGATTGATTCTCAAATTTCTAAGAAACTGTTATACTGATCTTCAAAATGGTTGTACAAATTTGCACACCTGATAGCAGCAGATGAGTGTTCCTCTTAATCCACATCCTCTCCAACAAAGGACCTATCTCCATAATCTTCACATATGTACTCTTTCCTTTCCATTCTTTATTGGGTGACTGAGTACAGTGAACCCGAACTGTTTACAGGAAGACCAAGACACAGCATGGCAGGAGCCTGTGTTTCTGAGCCCGGTGTCTAAAGAAGAGACTCCTAGGAGAACGATCTGAGCAAGAATCCACATTTTTCTCCTTATGTTAGTGACCTATGAACTTACACTATGTTTAAGCTGCTAAAATTTGGGAATGATCTGTCACAGGACTTTCCCTTTTTTGCAAATATGTCTTTTCCCTAACAGTGGTGAACAACCCTATGCAGATTCTGAGAACTGGTAACTGCTTCCTCTGCACTAAATAGTTCAAAGTCATCGGTGTCCCAGAGGGCCTACAAATGAAAGGAGTAATGAAGAAACAATTGAATTTGTGAACAATTACATTCATTAAGTAATGAGTACATAACAAATTAGGGTCCCTGCTTAGAGGCAAGGGATCTGAAAGCCTTCAACAGTATGTTTGGTTGTTCACAAACCTAAAGTGGATCCCTATTCCAAGGAAGACACTAGGGTAAAATTGCATGTATAGATGAGGATATTGGATTCCACCTAGACAGAATCTCTGAGTAGACTGGGTCTATGCACCCATAAAACATCCCTGTAGAGAATCAAAAGAGGATAGACACTTCTAGTTTCACCTCAGTGTCATTTTGTACTTGAGGCTCACCACTTCACCCGCAGAAAATGTCTACTACTTCAAGAATAGGGTATTGGATCCACTGGTCCTAGAAGATTTTATCAAAGACAATGTTAGTTATTGATGACCACAAACACTTGGAATAAGAGCAAGAAAGAAGATGGCATGTGGAACCTGATCTGTACAAAGAGGAACCATGTGGAGTCTATAACTTCACACATCTTACATTCTTCATCATAGCTTGCCTATTCCACAAATATCTTAGTTGTGGAGTGAGATACCTTGCACCTAGATGTTCAATCCCAGGATGACAATGAAGAAGTAAATGATGAGTTGACCCTGCTTCTTTCTGCAATATTTACCACTGTGTGATCACTGTTAGAGCCAGAGATCGGACTCCAAACTTTGCAGGAATCATTATAACTTCCTGTGATCAATACATGTCCCTACCTAAACCGTCCTCCCTTCCCATCCTTCTCATTTCTGCCAACTGAATCTTCACCAAAGACTCACAATCTCAGAATAGCTGATATGAAATAAGAGACTGGAGTTGAGACATCTGTTAAATGATGGAGATATTTCAGGTTAGTGAGTGCCATACACTTTAGTTCAAACCTTCTTTTGTCATTTACTAGTTCTACTTTTTTTGGTTCAAGCCATATGACTTCCTTTAAATGTAGGAACAAACACCAGTCTCCTGGGATCACCATCATTTAAATTAAATACTCAGGAAAATAGTAGATAATCATAAATAATGATTTGGTGAGGTGGGGAGGAGGGGAGAGTATTTTCAATTAGTTTAGGCATCATGCTAAAGTTGTCTGAAAAGAGAGGAGACTATGACTGAGATGGCAGACTGGTCTTGAAGGATACCTGTCTGCAATAACTCAGGAACTCCATCTAGCTCTAGGCTAACCTGATTCCAGTGACTTGAAATAGTTTCTACATGTCTTCTCCAAGGCCAGCGTGTAACTCATTCTTTCATTTCTTATAAGTCTTGACCCCCAAAGTTACTTACCTCCAGAACTCTACTCTCGAACTTGTCTCTTCACAGTAATGTGGTAGTTTGAATGAAAATAGCCCCCAAAAGGTTCTCATGTTTGAATACTTGCTCCTCAGGTGATGGACTGTTTAGGAAGGATTAGGAAGTGTGGCTTTATTATAGGACATGTGTCACTGGGTGAGCCTTAAGGTTTTAAAAACCCATGCCACCACTTGGAATCACACAGGTCAAGGAAGCAGGTAGGCTAATTGCAGATCTTCACCTCTCCTCTCTTCAAAATCCAATGCCCTAGTCTCATCTCCATCTTTGTAGCAGAACACCAGCCGAGACCTCCCCTTTCTCTTTGCCCCGTCTCTAGTGTACAATATGGCTCTTCTCCAACCTTCTTCCTCACACATCCCTTTGTCTTAGCTCCTGACTTTAGCAAGCATTCCCTGGGACCCTGACTACCAAGCCTGCTAGAGAATCAAGTAGGCCAGTGAAGCAGATAGGTGAACTGATTCAGCTCTTCACTCTACCTGTTTCCTGCAAAACCAATTTCCCAGTCTCATCTCTATCTCAGCAATAGTTTGCTTCCTCTTGGCTTCTCCTCACACTCTGCCCCCATTCCTGGGAAATGAATTCAATAGCATTTTGGAGGTTCCTTGTCTCATGATGCCATGCCAGGCCTTTACCCATGTTTGTAAATTTTATTTTTACATTTATTTATTTATTTATTTATTTATTTATTGCCTACAGGTCCTTTGCATTTGTGTATGTGTATCTGTTTCTTGTGCCTTTTCTTGGGCTCTTTTCCTTCTGTTTATTTTGTTGTGTCCTATTCTGATTTGCTTGTTTTTATGCTATCATATGTTATTATATTATGATTCCTGTGATTCCCATTTGTTTTCTAATAAAAGACAGAAAGGATGCAGATCTAGATAAGAAAGGATAATGGGAGAAACTGGGATGAGTAAACAGAGATGGGGTTATAATTAGGACGTACTGTGTGAAGAACATCTATTTTCAATAAAATCAAAAAGTAACAAAAGTCCAAGCTATTGCTTGTGTGTTCTCAGCTTCTTGCTTGAGATTTTGCAGTGTAATCTGTCAGTTGTTCCTGCTGCCCTGCCTTTGCTTGACCAACATGGGCTCGAATGCTCTGAAACCATATGTCCAATTAAATACTTTTACAAGTTGCCTTGAACATGGCATTTTGTCACAGCAATAGAAAAGTAACTAATACAAATAAAATGGCATTGCCTGGCTGTTACTTTCTGTCTCATTACCCTGTTCCAATTTGCTTTATGGAAATTTTTACAACACAAAAGTTATCTCTGTATTTGTTTATTTATTACTTCCTACTTCAATTTGAGGCCCAACAAGGATTGGGCCTCCTGTATCTCCACACTATCCCTGATACATGGCATCTAGTAGGTGAGCAACAAAGGTTTTAATCAAAGAATGAACATTTAAAATGCACCATGTTGAATATATCACTTCATCAAAAAGCACTAAGAGTATTATAAAAGAATATACTATTCACAAAATTTTCTCAAAATAAGGATGTATGTAAAAATAAATTTTCTCAAAGTGAATGATGATTGAGCCTTCCATTCAGCAAGAAAGAAAAGAAAAAGAAAAAGCAACATTTGATTTTTCTTTAATTGTAATTCCTAGAGGTATTAGATTGCAAAGGTTGCTACACTGGGGTGAGAAAGAACTATATTACTTTACACACATGCACACATTTCTTTGCATGGAATCTACATATTTTCTTGGGCACTAGAAGGAGTATACATAACCTGCCAGTTGAGTTACATCTTGTGTGATGTGAATTTTTCCTCGGAATATAGGAATCATTGTCTGTTCACCCTAGGTAGAACATCAACGACATGCCAAAGGAATAATTGCACCTAAGTCTAGTTTGGTGAACCAGTGAGTTTATTAAGGTGAGTGCATGAGGTGTTACTCACAGAGCACTGATGACTCAAAGGCAGCTGCATCACCAAAAAGCCCCCCTCAGTCGTCGACATAGGCAATGACTCACGAAATCTGCCTCCCTAGAAGTCTTTGTGACTTTCAGGCAGCTGAGCTGGTTTCCTCCCTAGCTATTGTCACGACTCACAGAACCCTGGTGAAGGGCCTCATGGAGCTTGTTAAGCTTTAGGAGCTTCTGGAGTCCAGTAGGTACTGTGTTTCTTAAATATTATAATTCTCCCTCTTCCCTCTAAATAGTGTCCCTGACCTGGCTGAAATGGAAACAGTCTAAAGAGCCACTTGTGTTTCTCAATCTGACTATCAGACTTTTGAAAAAATTGAGCCAAAAAGAAATGGGTTTTATTTACAAATCTCACGATGGGAGAAGAAAATGGCCCTTGCTCGAGGGGAAACTTGTGTCTGAAAAGAAGTTTCTAACAATTCTAACTTGTTCTTATAGGACAAAACTTAAGACCCATCCCTGGACCTCCCACCCCTGCAACACAATGTTGAGTCTATGGTGGGTAGAAACACACCTTGACTGGGACTACTTAGATATGCAAATGCTTGATCTTCTTTTTAAACTTCGTTCCACTTTCATACCCTGAAAACAATTTTGGGGTGGATCTCTTTGTCCCCTTTCACAGTTTGTCTTCTTTCCACTATTAATTTCACTCCTTTAATTAGCTACTGGAGAATGTGTGGCCAAAGCTGATTTTGAGCACATCCTGTGAAATCCAAGTTGGATAACAGTATGGCATGTTTCTATATGGAGGACATGGCTATGTGATATACGTAAACAGTGGGAAGGCCCCAGTGAAGGGTAAATTATAGGAGAGCTGATCAGACCCAATAAATGAAGTGATGATTATGAAGAAGAACTTGGAACCAACCCCAGAGAATTGAAAAAGAGAGTGACATGCGCTTCTCTGGAGGATACTAAGACCAGCAATGCAGAAACAACATTATTAAGACTAAAAGTCTTCTGGTTCTTAAAACTCTGTGTCACTTTAGAATCCAAGTCTGGGGGATGGGGCCAGAGCCTCCTCATCCTGTAAACTAGCACTGCACATCCTGTAGGAATGAAGCTTGGAAAGCAGCAACAGCAAATATGTCTTATGGGAACAGCAATGACACACTCTTAAGAGCTTTTAAGACCAGCAGGATCATGGAAATATTGAGATGTACAGAAACTGAGCACCACTGAGGTGAAAAAGAGACATAGTTATAGTTTGGGCAATAACACCACTGCACCAAAATCTCCTAGAGATTTAGGGTCTGTGTGTACTGAGGCCTGATTTGTTGTTTGGGGGTCTGGGGTTTGTTTTTGTTTGTTTGTCCAACAGCCAGAGCAGTCAAAGGTCAAGCCTGATAAATGGGCACCAGAAAGGTTGTCCTGAGGATCCCTTAAGCACCTGAAAAGGGGGAATTTGCAAGGTTCTGGTGTTTCCAAATAAGCAGACAGAAGCTGGGAAATGGGGAAATCCAACAGTGAGAGGAATAGAATCCTATTTGCCCTTACAAGCTGGTAGAAAGGGGAACATTCAAGTGGATTTATAGCTACCAACAAGACTAAGCACCTCTGATTGCTACATCGCCAGACTGGAAACCATGATTAACAAGTTCTCCTACACCCATGGCGCTGATCCCGGAGGTTCAAATTCATTTGGAAAAGGTCTTAGAGCACATACAACATTTTCTTCCCCAAGAAAAAAATCAACCCATGCTAATGAGAGTCTAAAAATTAAGGCAGTTTCAACTTTTGAGGCAGATGCAGACATTTAATTCTCTATTAGGTGCAGTTCAGTTTTATTAAACTGAAAACAATTTGAAGAGAAAGTCAATAAAATAGGAAATTTGCTTAAATTAATGAACAATACTTATTACTCCTCACCAGATACAAAGTTCTATTAATGAATTGTTTTCAGGATGACAGACATTAATGTAACACAAAGTTAGTAACAGACAAAACAGGACTGGATCAATGTGGCTGTATTCCAGCACAATTTTCCTTACTAATGCTGAAATGTGAATATCACGAAAAACATACATATAACAAAATTACTCTTATTTGTTATGGGTTAAATCTATAAAAGCCATCATTAGCTCTTGAATCATATGGAAACAGATGGCAGTGTTGGGTAGATGGCTCTGTGAACAAAAGCTCCAGAAGCATGCAGTCCAGAGTTCAGATTCTCAGAGCTCATGTAAAGGCTAGGCAGCCATGGCATTGCCTGTGATCCCAGAACTCAGGAGGCAGAGACAGCGGATTCCCCAGTAAATTGCCTAGCTATATTGGCCAGAATGGGTGATTGGTGGGTTTGGACATAAATAAAGTTAAGAGGGCTCAAGAAAGACACCTTTTATTAACTTGGGACCTCTACACACATGCATACACATTCTTCCCCATGTGTACTGGCATACATGTGAACACACACACACAGCCACACAAACCACAAAAACAACAGGTAACATATCAAACTTGGTTAGTACAAGCTTCAGTTTGCTCATTCATGTTCAAAATGATGACCTGCTGCTGACATCCTCCAAAGAAAACATTTAAGACTTTTCCATAGTCACACAATGTAGTCTATTTCCTGTTAATGTTAATCTCAAAGTCTACCTTGAAAACTAACATGATGATCTGTGGATTCCTTCTAACCATTCTTTCATTTGCCTTTCATTTTCTACCCTAAAGCTCTTGGGTTTACTTTACTTACAAGCTGTTTCCTCTTTCCTAGAGTGCAGTTACTCCCAATGGTATCTTTATTGGATGCTGTCCATTACACATTAAGGTACAATCAATAGCATTGATAAAGAGAGCCATTCTGAATTATAGAGATGAAAGAAATTACACTTTGCTTCGGAAGAGACAATTTGGCCTGATCAGGCCTTCCTGATAAGAACAGCAGAAAACACTTCTAGCTCTTTGTTACTTCTCCTTCCCCACTTTGTTGCATTTAGTGTGTGGACAAAATAGATTACAATGAAGTTATGGAGCAGAAAAAAAATGACTTTCATGTTCATTCCCCCAGATAACCACAGACATGATGTCTCCAAAATAAATTTATTTCTCCACAATACTGTAGTCGTTAAAAGAGAGAGAGGGAATGGAGAGAGAGAGAATGAAGAAAGGAGGTGGGGAAAGAGAGGGAGAGGGGAGGGAACTCCACTGCAAGATTCATGAACTGACCTTTTCCTCAGGTCAAGGTCTGAGCTTGACCAGTCTTGTGTGTCAATAGCCTGACTGTAATTCCTGAGGACATATTTCCTGCTTTATTTACAAGACTAAATATATTGTATGGTCACTGTGTAGTTGTAGGAGCTTGGAGCCCATCCCTAAAGAAAACAGATTAAGATCTCCTTTGCATTGTGTATACTCTTAATGGGGAAAGTGAGTAAACAATTGATGTAACAGTTAAGTCAATTGGGTAATATATTTTAAAAGTGACAGGCTGTGTGGAGTAAAGACTAAAGCAAATTACTGCAGTAATCTGAGGTTCTGGTGCTGGTGTTTCTAATTGTAAATACGACAGTGAAGTTAGGATTAGGGAGAAGTTGACATTTGAGCAAAGGCTTCAAGAAGGGAAGGAAATTTCCATGTTGATATCTCAGAGAAGAGGATTCAGGCAGAAGAAACATCCTAATTACAAACTGATAGAAATGTATATCGTACACTTTGAGATCAATCTTCTTAGAGAATAGAAAGTTTAACATGGTTATCTTTCTAAAATCACTGCTACCTCTACCTTTCCTCAAATAAAATAGCAAAAACAGTTTCTCTGACTATCTCCTCTTTGCTCATTATCTAATTTGTTAACACCATAGGAAAGATTTCTAGTTGCAAGTTTAATTGGCTTTGTAAAATGGCCTCTCTTCTCCTGTGATGGTAGGTAGCAAAGAAAGAAGTTAAGCTTTGAAAATTGGATAATTAGACATTTAAATACAAGCTCAGAGAGATGGTATATACCTGTAGTCTCAGTACTTGGAAAGTGGAGGCAGAAGAATTGAAAGTTTAAGGTCATCAGCTATATAACGAATTTGGGATCTTCTTGGGCTCTAGGAGAGCTTGTCTTAAAAGAAAATCTTTTTTAAAAATTTAATAAAATTTAAATCTTATCTCAACATATTAAAATAAATGTGACTTTGACCAAGATTTCGTCAATTGCCTGAATTGAAAGAGAGAACATAATAATACCTTAGTTATAGGGGCTTCTATAGATTAAAGAGTGCTCAGTAGAGCTGTGCATGTAAAACAGCACAGGGTCAGACACATTTTCTATTAAGTGTTAGTTTTGTGCTTTCTCACTAGGTGGAAATAATGTTGCCAATTTGTACTTAGCTTCATAAGGGAAATTTTATTACCCACGTTTGTGCTTTGAGATTTGTCCACATTAACGTATCCCAAGTGGAATAAAATATTTATCTAGGTGTGCTCCCCACTACTTGTGGACTGGAATATGCCAACATCGATGCTGCTGTTGTACTCAGTGTCTTGATGAACCATTGATGTGAAGGTTTTCTTTTCTAGAGCACAATAGCTTGCTATTTACATCAATGTATACACAGGTGATGAAGAATAACCAAGCTGCCCAATTAGTTTAAAAAGAAAAGAAACTGTATACAAATCATTTTTCCCTTGTAATTTTATAGAACTTTAAAATTGCATGGTAAAAATCTCTTCCTGAGAAAATTACCCAAGATAAAAATTTCCCTATCTGTAGGAAAGGATAAGACTTAGGAATACTGTACAAGAAATGTGGTAAATTTTAATGAGAATCTGTTCTAATGTGGTGAAAACCAAAAAAAAAAAAGACATATTTACCATGGTGACAGATGCAGGAAGAGAAATAAAGACTTATTATGCCTTATAAATTAATATGATGATTTGAAGTACTAGGCATAAGAAAGGGAAGACATAATTATAAGACTTTGCCTCTGAAAGTATTATTTAATCAAGCAAATGATAACAAACCTCCAGTCAGGACCCAGTCTCGCATTGTTAGCAATTTCCATTAAGAGGGAAGGAAAGAACCCAAGTAATCACTAGACTAAGATAAATAAGTGTTTTCATTTTTAGTGAGCTTTCCCACGCACATTAGTGTCAGAATCCATAGACTTGCCTCTGTGTGCTTTTAAAAGAGAATGACCAAGCAAAGAAAAACATTTTCTTTTCATCTTGCATGCAACAGACTAATTATATTATATGAACAGAAACAAATAACTTCCCTTACAATACTCTGGAACCGTTCAAAACAAAAGCCTCAATTCATGACATCAACACATCCAAAATGACTTCTCTCCAAAGCTACATGTTCTCCACTGTAACAGCAAGAGTGTAGAAACTGTCTCACCAGAGACAATGTGCCAGATTGCCAGAATTTGCCAGTTGGTCAGCATGATCTTGGGCAATTTATTGAACTTTCTCCATTTTTGCCCGCTGTGAAATGGAGAGTGGCATTGTCTTACAATGACAATCGGGCAAAGGTATCTTGGAAAGCACACCTGTAGACAGAAGTCCTGCCTAGTCTTGCAGCCATTCAGTCCCAAATAAACACACAGAGGCTTGTATTAATTATAAACTGTTTGGCCTATTACTCAGACTTATTAATAACAAGCTCTTACAACATAAATTAGCCCATAATTCTTATCTATGTTTAGCTAGATGGCTTGGTACCTTTTCTCAGTAGGGTATTCCCATCTTTCTTCCTCTGTGTCTAGCTGTTGACTCACTCTCTGCCTTCCTCTTCCCAGAATTCTCCTGGTCTGGTAACTTCACCTATACATCCTGCCTGGGTACTGTGTTTTATTAAACTAGTTAAACAAAACTTTACAGTATACAAAAGCATTATCCTACATAACATACTCTTAGAACCTTAGTAATTTCCATCAAGGACTCTGACTCAAGTCACCATAGGCAAAATAAAGTCGGCAAAAATAGTAAAATAGTATGATTGTTAATACATGTAACCCTAGTGCAATAAGGGAGACAGTGGGGACAGGTAGATGTCTGGATCTTTCTGGTCAGCTAGTGTAGGCATTGTGTGAGCACCAAGTTGAATAAGAGACCAAGTCACAAAAGATAAGGAGGAAAGTGATCCAGGAAGATACCTGATGATCATGTCTGGTTTCCATGGGCCCATGCATGCACAGCCACATATACATGTGCACAAATACATAATAAATGCACACTACACTACAACACACACACACACACACACACACACACACACACACACACACACACACACACACACACACACACTAATCCCAAAAACAAAGTTTCAAGGTAAATCTTTATGAACTCCTTAGCATTTGTCCATGCACTAAATTACTGTTTCTAAGACCTCCCAAGGAAACAAATCTTTAGTGTATTTAGGTTGTAACTTATTGGAGACCTTCCAAGTCATCTGGATAGAACATAGTTTTTATACAGAGTTCGAGGAAGATGACTCAGATATGCCTCTCTCTACAAATAACATTTTCAAATTTAGTGTTTTAAAATCAAAAGAAGACTGCTAGAACACAAATATTAACTTGTAAATAGTAAAACTTAATCTCCTTGGAATTGTCAACTCTGATTAATTCTGGAATTAGTCACAAAGTTTGAAGTTGATAATTTGAATGTTTTCAAAACAATGAAATGCTGTTCTGCAAGTCTACTAGTATGTTATCACAAAGAAACTTTCCCCTTCAAGCCCCCGCCCCCCCCCAGGAAGGCTAGGTTTCTCCTTGCCCACAGGTTAAAACTAGGAAATGTGATAGCTTTGATAGTTTTTTTTCTTTTAGGTAATAAAGAGTGTGTGGTCACTTTAAATCTCAGACCACAGTCCCAATCAGTTTTGAGTCATATATAATAATGAACCTTTCACTCTTAATTTGAAAGTTCTTGCCCAACACCCCTGGGTCTGGCTGCTATAGGATAAAACAAAAGACACAGTGTCTGTCTTGATTTCTTCTGCAAATGAAGATTTACTCTACCACTCTGAATTCCTCACTGAGACTGGGAGGTTTAAGGGGTTTTCATTCTTTCTAAATACTACGTGATGGGATGCCTCATTTGGAATTGAATCACATAGTTGATGTTCTTAATCCCATGGGTCCCTTGGTCAGGGTCACATGATCAACTATGACTTTCTTTATTTCTGGAGAATTACTCCTAATAACTACAATGGCCTTGCAGGCAATGTCTAGGCCTCCAGCCACAGTTCTTCAGGACTGCCTGACATTTGGAAACAAATGTCCCTCTGTGGAAGATTCTGGAGTGTATTTTATGGTTCACACCCTGCCAAAGCTTCAAGCCCATGCTAATCTGTCCCTGAACCCCTACTATTTAACCTCTCTCCTTCTTTATCTCACTTTTCCACTTTGTTACAGATTTTCTGGAATTGCTTTCTTCTATTTTATTTTTGTGTATATGTGCATATGTGTTGTGAGTGTGATGCGTGCACACAAGTGTGTGTAGGTACAAGTACCTGTGCCTAGAAGTATAGAGTCCAGGGGCAGACATTGAGTCCTTCCTCTGTCTCTAACCAACATATTCATTTTAGACACAGTCTCTTTCTGAACTTGGAGATCTTGCTTTTTGACTAGGCTAGAAGCCAGCAAGCCCCACCCATCCTCTTGTCTCCACCCACTTCAGTGCTGGGTTACAGATGTCCGTGGAACTATTCTTGTCTTACTATGTGGGTGCTGAGATCTAAACTCAGCCCTCATGATTACACAGCAAGCACTTTAAACTGTTGAGCCATCTCTCCAACACAAAAGCCTTCTCATAATAGATTATTTGTACAAACAACAGCAAAAAGAAGAAAACCCTGTCTTTGTGCATAATTCTAGGAAACCCAATTTCATGCAGTTGCATGCTATATTTTAGTTCAGTCCAAACTTTTATTTAGTGCCTTTTTATATCAAAAGCTGATAAATAGATATTATCCTAGTCTTCTTCTATCAGAATAATAAGAAATCATCTGAAGGCTTTTTAAGAATCAATGATTCTTTGGCTCAAGAATGAAACCTCCAACTCTACAACCACCTATACATCTCTCTAATTTTGTCTCTGATTGCTTTCTGCCAAGAAAGAGAGATGAGTATGCCCTTTCCCCTCCCTTTGAAAATCATATATTTGAGTGTCCAATGTCTAACCCTGAATACTAGTATTTTCCAGTAAATCAGAAAAGAGGATTATCTGTCACCTCCATGAGGAAAAAGAAAATCAAGCCAAGATGCACAAACTGAAAAAAAAAATCAATTTCCTCCAGGTCACTCACCTACATCGGTCCTTCAGACTAGAAACAAAGCAAAAAAAAAAAATGCTTTGTTCTTTCAGGCAATCTGGCCCAAAAGGAAGCAGGCAGGGAAGGGTGAACTCCAAGTCATCTCTAGTTTAAAAAAAAGCTTTCTTGTGAGTAAATAATGTGCATTAAAAGGTCACTTTCCACTCTTTTCACTTAGTCCTGACATCGAAAAATGTTTGATTGCCACAAAGAGCATCCTGTGAATTCTAGCTCAGAGAAATGCAGTATTAATCTGGACAACTTAGAGGGGCAATGGAAGTCTTAAATGCCTCTCACCACAAAACCATAATTTTAGAAAAGATAAAGGGGAAAGTAAATTCTCTGAAACACTCCAGGTCAGTGACCATTACCATTTCTTTTTAGAAATTATCAGAGAGGAAATACTCTAGGGGCTGTAAGCTACCTAGTCTCTATCATAGGTATTCAACAATGCCATTACAACTTGAGAGCAACCACTGTCAATACTTAAAAGAATGGAAACATATGCTTGCCATGACTTTTGCATAATTATCATACAGTCCAAAGTAAGTCTTCTTTTGATTTTCTAACTATTTAGAAATATGAAAATCTTCCTAGCTCATGGGCCTTGTAAAAATAGGAAGTAGACTAGATATGGGCTATGGCTTGATTATTCCTGTATTGCTCTTAAATTAATTATAAGCTACAGTAGTCTAGTTCACTCAGGACTGGAGGTTGATAAGTGAACTGAAAATATTAAAGAAAGGAATTATAATACAAGAATACTTATTTTATCAAACTACTTTAACACACACACACACACACACACACACACACACACACACACACACACACACACACACAATGCCATGACTTTTATTTAATCTGACACCTACCAACTGCAACTTAAATGGCTTCCTTTAACACTATGACTTAAGTTCCTGGCCAAATGAGGTTTGCAGACACATGCAAATTCTTTCAAGATGCAGAATGTTTCTAGCTTTTACAGATAGCCTCTGTCCTTTATGGTTTTGCCATCTTTGCTTTCTGACAGCAATGTTGAAGTAACTTGCCTTTATGAGGGTTTTTCCAAAATACCCAACTTTGCATTTTTTTCTTCCTTATTGAACTACGTGTCACAGTTCTCAAGCTTCCTAAAGCTGTGACCCTTTAATAAAGTTCCTCATGCTGTAATGACCACCAACCATAAATTCGTTGCTACTTCATAATGGTAATTTTGCTACTGTTATGGATTGTAACATAAATAGACATGATACTTAATATGCAACCCCCCAAAGGTGTCCTGAACCACAGGTTGAGAACGGCTGATATAGAGACTATGACAAAGAGCAGTTGCATAGGTAGCCAAAAACAAATGGCTTGAACACTTGATAAGCATAGAAAACAATGGTTTAGACAGGTGTGTGTGTGTGTGTGTGTGTGTGTGTGTGTGTTTATGTTGATACATGCATATGTATTGTTGAGGGCTTATAATAGAAGCAGTCTATCAGGCGGCATTGGGCATCCAGTGAGCACTAAACATCAGTGAATACTTTATATAGAAGAATGTGTCTGTGAACCTACCAAGCACATGAGTAGCATATCCCACTTAAGTTTCATCTGAAGAATGAAGATGGTGCAATGAATTTAGATATTTCATTTAAAGAAACTTGTTAGTGAAATTACATTTCCCATGATCTAAAGCATGCCTTCCTGTAAAAGACATATACCTGTTACTACTTTCCTTAATAGAGATGTAAGATGCATTTCAATGTTTGTCCATGATCTAGGAAACACGTGTGGAATCCTCCCCGACAGTATCTGTACTCTTTTGCTGTTGTGGGTAGGCTCTGCTTGAATAGCAGTGAGAATAGGTTTTGTGGATGGAAATTAGTACAGCTGATCAAGGAACATTATCGTTATTAGAGTATAATCATCACTAAAACATAGTCAAAATATAGTGAAATGAGGCAAAGGTAGGGAAGAAGAGAAACAAGAGTGATCCCAACAAAAGAACTGCCACACTTTCCAAAATAAATGAATTCTTCTTCTAGCACTTAATTTTGAATGCTTTTCTCTTCTGTAATGAGTACACTCCTGGTATAAAAAACCCAACAAATCTAATTCACACATTTGAAATGAATATATATCTTCCAAGATCTCTACAGCAAAATAATTACTTCCTCTGTAGTTGATATTTACTCTCTTCTCATGAAGTAAAAGTACATTTGTCTTTCATTTCATTGCATTTTACATATTCCTGCTGAAATGTAAGTGCTACTTGGCAGATACTGTGCCAAGTCTTACCTGAAAGGACCATTCTGTTCATATTGTCTTTAACACTGACAGAAACTGAGGTACTCACAAAGAAAATGATCAAAACTTGCATACACATGCCTCTAATTGGACTGCAATTCTCAAAAGATTTTTAAGTCTTCATAGTTTCAATTATAGCTTTAGTCTGTTGTAATACTTTCAATAAATACATATCATAATACCCATCAAACTTATTAGAATCAGCTGGATGTGAGGAAGAAGAAAGGTGTAAAATGCAACCACTTGATCATATAATTCCTGTTTTAGTTATATTTCTGGTTGTTGTAATAGAATATGCTAAGAAAAGAAGTTAAGGTTGGAAGAGTATATTTTGGCTTACAGATTGAGGATACAGTCTATCACTGCAGAAAGAAAACATGGTGACAGGAGCTTGAAAGCATCTGGTCACAGTGCACCTGAAGTCTGGAAGCAATGAATGTCTCGGTTTTTCTGGCTTTCTTATTTTTTCTTCTTTTATTTTTTTGAGATTATAGTATAATTACTTAATTTCTCCCTTTCCCTTTTTTCTTCCAAACCCTCCCAGATAGCCAGCCCTCCTTGTTCTCTTTCATTAATTACTGTTACACACATATATGCATATGTAAATGTAACCTTCTTAGTCAGTATAATGTCACTTGTATATCCAGAGTCCTGAAACAAGATCTTAGGAGGAAAAAGGATGTTACATTCATTTTTTTAAAATAACTTTTGGTGATTTGGCTGACTCATTTCAGACTCACATATATATCATAATTTCTTGTCTAGCCTGAAACTTCAGTCTTAAAACAGTTATATATAGAAAATTCCATCAAAGAGAAAATCATTGAAAATATTTGAATATATACTCTTCTATAATTCTAAACTATGCTCTTCATAACAAAAATGAAATTATTTTCTAATTTATGTTTCAATTAGCAATACATTTGGAGCCTCTTTTCATGCTGATAAGTGTCCACATAAACAGTAACATCTTGTTTCCATTACATGTACCATGATTAGATGGTACAATGAAGTTATCCTCATGGACTCAACAATATTTACTAAATTCCTTCTTAACACTGACATAGACATTTCTTCTATTATGATAAGTGATCTAGCATATAATATGTATTTATGTATTACATATTATATATGTATGTATTTCAACCTATTCAATTATTTAAATATTTATTGATCACCCATTATACAACATGGGAAAGACATTCTAATCCCACGCTACTCAGAAGTCATAAAGGAAAACACCACTTAAATTTGAATTGTAAGGCTAGTGCTATTGGGAAAATGAAGCCTGACAAAGAAAGCTAAAGAAGACTGAAGTCATAAATGTTCAAGACATGAAAGCACAGAAAATGTACCATGATTTATTTTCAAAATTCCCTAAATGGGAAATCATAGAGTTCAAAGGTATGCCTATTTTAGGGCATTTGGCCTATGTTTCTAAATTGTCCTGCAGATAAATATGAATGTAAGAGGGTATGCATTTAATTTTGTTCTTCTTGAATGAAAACCCTTCTTTTTGAAAATTTCTTCACTAAATGTGGGAAGCCATAAACTATAATTAACATGAATCACAAATGTATTAACATTATCAAATTATTGGATCTGTTTTATTTTACTCTAATTTTATATTTACAGAAAAGTAATGAAAATATATAGGGCCTTACCCTCCCTGGTGAGCTGAGGGAGGATGAGGTGGGGGCTGGAGGGGGTTGGGGAGGGGAGGGAGAAGGAGAGGGAGAGGGAGAAGGGATTGACATGTGGAGCAAGCTTGTTTCTAATTTAAACTAATAAAAAATATCTCTGGGGAAAAATAGTACATATGGAGTCGCTTTATATACCTCACCTGTTTTGCAAATATTTGTATCTTACCTAGACACAGCATAATTATCAAGACAATGAAACTGACACCATCAGACTGCTAACTAAATGCCCATACTTACTCAAATTTAGCATTTTCGCCTCATTTCTTTTCTAATCTTCTACTTTGTGGAACTAGAGAGATGTACCAGAGGCTAAGAACATTGTACTGTTCTTGTAAAAGAAATGAGTTTGATTCCCAGCACCCATGTCGTCTTGCTCACGGTTGTCTAACTCTGGTTCCAGGGTGATTTGACACCTCTGGCCCCCTCAAGGACCTGTACTCATGTTCACATATACACAGAGAAACATGTACATAATTAAAATTAAAAATAAATCTTTAACAAAGAAAAAAGATCCTACTTTTTATACCCTGGATTCTCTCACCTACATTTTTTGACATAAATAAAATTTAATTTAAGCATAAATATTAAAAACTTAACATAACTACTAGCAATCTTTTTATAGTTTTTTATTTAGAAACAATCTTATTTTATATCAATCCCTGGTTCCCTTTCCCTCCCATCCTCCCATCCTCCCCTGCCCCCCAGTGCGCCCTCCAAACTCACTCCCCAAGGATAGTGAGTACTTCCATGGGGGATAATCAAAGTCTGTCACATCATTTGGGGCAGGACCTAGGCCCTCCTCCATGTATCTGGGCAGAAATAGTATCCTTCCATAGGGAATGGGCTCCCAAAGTCCATTCCTATGCTAGGGATAAGTACTGATCTACTACAAGAGGCACCATAGATTTCCGAGGCCTCCTCATTGTCACCCACATTCATGGGGTCTGGATCAGACCTATTCTGGTTTCCCAGTGATCAGTCTGGGGGCCAAGAGCTCCCCCTTGTTCAGGTCAGCTGTTTCTGTGGGTTTCACCAGCCTGGTCTGGACCCCTTTGCTCTTCAGTCCTCCTCTGCAACTAGAGATACCATCAGAGAGGGAGCCAGTATAGGTTTAAAGAGAAATCAGGCACTAGGGAAATGTCCAGAGATCTACAAGAATGACACCAACTAACCATCCAAGCAACAGTTGAGAGGCTACCTTAAATGTCCTCCCCCGATTATGAGATTGATAACTAACTTATATGCCATCTTAGAGCCTTCATCCAGCAGCTGATGGAAGTAGAAGCAGATACCCACAGCTAAACACTGAACTGAATTGTCTGAAATTCTTAACACCTGGATCGAAGATACATACTTTAGAAGGAACATATAATGCCAATTGACTAAAAGTATCAATGAGCTTTATTGTTAGTAATATGTGCCATGGGTAGAAAGAAATGTCATTTTAATACAACAGTATAATACAAATAGTATGTGTAGGGTATCAACCATATACTAAGCCTGATGATTTTTGTATTTCTATAATTTTTCTAAAGACTTTGCAAAATAAATCTCATCTTGTTTATCGTATTGAGTTTCTTAAAAATATGGAACTCCTTTGTTCATATAATCCCTCCTCCCTCTCCTCTTTGACTAGACTCCCAGAGCTCAGCCCAGTGCTTGGATATGGGTCTCTGCTTCTGCTTCCATCAGTTCCTGGATGGAGGTTCTATGATGACAATTTACCCATCTGATTACAGGAGAAGGCCAGGGAAACACATAGAGGACCTGAGGTTGTAGAAGCTCACAGACTCTAGACCTACAGCTAGGGAGCCTACATGGGACTGTCCAAGGCCCTCTGCATGTGCCTCACAGTTGTATAGTTTCGTGTGTTTGTGGGGTCCCTAGCACTGGGACCAGGATCTGTTCCTGATACATGAGCTGGCTTCTTGGAGCCCATTCCTTATGGTGGGATGCCTCATTCAACCTTGATACTGGGGATAGGAGTTTGGTCCTGCCTCAACTTGGTATGCCAGGCTTTGTTGACTCCTCATGGGAGGGCTTACTCTTTCTGAAGAGTGAATAAGATAGTAGAAAAGAGGTGGGGGAGAGAATAGGAGATGAAACTGTCGTTGGTATTAAAATAAAAATATGGAGCTCATCCAAAGTCATACATAATCTGTCTGATTCTAAAATTAGGGCCTTTTCAATGCAGGATAAGCATTTCTATGGCTTGAGCAATCATTAAATCAAACTCAGGTACATGTGAATGGGATATTTTACTTTTTTAGAGTTTGATTTCCAGTTTTGCTTTCCACATAGTAGAAGTCTACAGATTCACCTTGCCAGGCAGAGTCTTTTATTGTGTATTAATAAAACAAAGGATCACCTTTATAAAAACAAGTATTACTGTACCTTACACAGAATCACAGTCTTTAGCCTTTCCTCTATATTAATTTGTGAAAATGGTAAGTGTTAAGCAGGCATTATGCTCCATGAGTTCTACCCTGGAAAACACACTATCCAGAGAGTGAAAAAAGTTCACTGACATTCAGTCATTCAGCTTGATGCAAGGTGTGTGATACCTTTTGTTTGAAGGTTATCATAACAGAATACAAAAGACATACACAAAATAATCTTGAAAATATCTCAGCAATTAGTGCATATGCTTCTACAGTGCCATTTAAAGGGTTGAATTGTCAACCTAATGGTGGCTGATTATGAAATAAGAAAACAAAAAGTTGAACCTCTGAAGAGAAACACAATGAAATAATGCATGGAAAGTGTTTAGCGTTGTGCCTCGTACACAGTGAACACTCCATAAATCTTACCTCTTCTTTCTGCTGCTCAAGCTGTCTGAGGTGTCACTGTTGTTTAACCTGGGGAAGAGAATATGTGGCTGCCTCATCCCCTGCTCTGTGAGACAGAAAATCATACTGCTATAAATTTAGAAAGGAAGATGTCTGGTCTCTGGCCAGTTTGGCAGCTGTTTATCTTCTGTAAGTGTTCTTGTGCTTTTCCTACTGCCGTATAATCTAAATGCACCATTATGAACCCATTTGGGAGCAAGGCTGAAAGCTAAATCAAGGCAATGTGGCAAAGAGTCAGCTAACATTGTACAATCACTTTTCCAGTCCCTTCCCTTTGGGCTTCCCATCTGAGAAAGCTGTTTCAGCATTTAAGTAATTATAGTGGCCTTGGCTCTAGGGCAGACTTTTTCAATCTTGGCAGTATTGTTACTTGGAGCCTGTACATCATAGGACATTTAGAAGCATCCCAGCCTCTGTCCCACTCCAGTTAGACTGACTAACAAATATCTACAGACAATTCCAAGTATCTCCTGGAGAGCTAAGTTACTCCCATTGAAAACCACTGCTAAAAGGTAGTCAAACACTCAAATGACCATTGATTAAAGTTGGAAAAGCGGGAGCTAGAAAACATACTTGCTGGGTAACAAATGTTTTAAAAGATGCTACCACGTGTGTTTCATTTGTTTCCACAACAAATCTGTATGGTGGCTTTTATTCTCTAGTCAAGAAAGGGAAAAACAAGTTTCATAATGGATAACCAGTCCAGTCTCATATAATTGTTCTTATGTGGAGTGTTCTGATTCTTGACAATAAAACCCCTGTTTGTCCTAGCACAGGCATGTAATCTTTGGTTCAAATAGAAGGCCTAGCCTTGGGAATTCTCTTCTGCCCAGGAAGGACAGAATACATTTACCATATACATATTGTTGGTAAATTGGTGTGTTTTGGAACTAAAGTCACCAATCTTATTCAACTCCCTGAAGCTACAATGTGGCACTTATACCTTAGCAGTTAAATTCCTGTTATATTTTGCTCATAGTAGACCCTAGAGGAACACTGGAGTACAAGAACAGAGGAAAGGGACTTCCTTATCCCAGTGTGCTGCTTACACCTGTCACAAAGGCTGATCCAGACACTGCTATGTCTTAGTGCCTAGATTACTAACAATAGAAGCTAACACTAAGTCCCAGGCACAGCTGTATTCTCCCCCAGGGACTTGCCAGCCACCTGGTGGCAGGTTAATTACACTGGATTCCTTCTGTCACCAACAGAGTAGTGTTCTTTCTTCACTTGAGTAGACATGTTTCCTAGATATTGATTTGCTTTCCCTGCAGATAATGTTTCTGTTATCACTACCATCTGTGCATACAGAATGCTTTTTTCCCCATCATTATGTCCCACATACCATTATTTTTCTAGCCCAATGCTCAATACACAAGGGGAGAGATGTGGCCATGGGTGTATTCTCATGGAATTCCTTGAGCTTATCTTTTGTAGTGATAGAGAAATAACCCAGGACTTTGTGCATGCTGGGGAAAGGCTCTACCACTCATCTACACACACAACCCCTGAGCTCATTGATCTTACCTGTATACTCCATCACCTGGAAGCATCACCTTTTAGGAAAAGGAAAGTTTAACTACAGGTTTAATGAGGATCCTTTGAGAGATACGAACAAAAATGCAACAAGTAGAAAAGACTGGATAAGTCAACAGTATATATGTCTAACTCACATTTGTAGCACCCAGGCCCAGAAACCTGTAGATGCAAGTGAAAGTGAGTGTTTTCACCACCATTCCACCTAATTTCCTACTCACAGAAGTTTTGCTTTAAAAAACCATTACTTAGTTTCTGTCATTTTGGGGGCCTTCGTTCCCAGCAAAGAATACAACCATGTTTTCATTGAACTGGAAGTTGAAACTATCACTGGCCAATTGGGGTTCCTAATGCTCTTGAATTCAAAAGCAAAGATAAACTAGAAATGTCCTTGATGAATGATTGACATAGATTATCAAGAGGAGGTTGAGATACTGCTACACAGTAACATCAGGACAGATTCCATCTAGAATATATGGAATTTTCTGAGATTCCATCTGGTGCTATGGCTGAGAATAAAGGTTAATTGTAAAACCCACAAAAAAGAACAACTGCAAAAGGTAGGATCTTCCAACCTGATAAAATAACATAATCCATCTGGCACAAAAAAAGAGGAATAAGTAATGGTAACTGAAGGAAGAGAGTTAAGTTACAAAAACAAATCCATTCAGTGGTAGCACTATGGAGGTGATCAGCTGGAGAAATGAAGTCTTCAGCTACATTTCCCTCCTTGCCTCCTATCACGTGGTATCTCTCTATATACTTGTGTACTATTAGCTCTTTCTCTTTAAAATATTTTAATTCATTTATTTTATATGTATGAGTGTTTGTTTGCACCTATGCCTGTGCATCTTGCACATACCTAGCACCCACAGAGATCAGAAGTGGGCATCAGATTGTCCAGAACTGGAGTTATGGAGAGTTGTGAACCATTACATGGGTGCTCAGAATTGAATCTGAGTTCCCTGCAAGAACAAGTACAGTACTCTTCACTGCTAAGCCATCTCTCTAGTTCCCAGCTTTGTTTATTATTTTGTTGTACTAATGGTAGAAATTAACATCAACTGTGTCTTATTTCTACTTTGAAATAATTTTGACCCAGATTGCAAAAGGAATCACAGTTTAGTCTTTAGGAAAGATGGCTCAGAGTTTAAAAGCACATGCTGCTCTCCCAGATGAACTGAGTTCGGTTCCCAGCGCCCACATCGTGTGATTCAGCTGCCTGTTACTCCAGTTCCAGGAGATCTGATACTCTCTTCTCGTCTCTGTGGGCACACATGCAGCATGCACTCAGAGACACACACACAACACACACACACACACACACACACACACACACACACACACACACACAAATATATATTTGGCAGGCACAAGACAGTGGCCAGAGTCTGACATCTCATGGCACGGCACAGGCTGCTAGGTACCACTATGATGAGTAAATACATGGTGGAAAGATAGGAGAAAAAGAGAAGGAGAGTGGTTCATGGACTGTGGAAAGAGTCAGAACTGGAGACGCAATGGTGTGGAGGAACAGGCTTATGTGATTGGCCTATGTTGCCACCTGAGGCCATGTGAAGTCTGTGCCTGTGCTGCTGCTGAGGGCCATATCTGGGTCCATGGCTCTATGGTAGCTGGAATCTGTGTTGATGTCCATGACCCATGTAACCCACCAAAGGTCATGGGAATGATGTGATCGGAAATGCTTCCTAAAGCCATGTTGATGTCTGAGGGCCATGATGATCAGGCCCCACTCCTCACTGACCCTGGGAAAGCAGGTCCAGCAGGTTGCCATAGGGAGTGGGATGAGGGAAGACATGGCTCTACTCATCGCCTAAAGGGGCAGAGTTGCATGTCTCCTTGCAGAAGCCCAGGATAACCAACTTAGGTATCACACAGGCCCAGATCTATGGCCTTGAGTTGGCCTACCCCAACATCTACCCCATCTATGAGCTGCTGGAGCATGTGAAGGGACCACTCCTGTGGAACCATAGCCCAGGATCTCAATGCCTCGGGACAACAGCAGGATATCTGAGAGGAGTTTTGTTGAGGGTCCAGAAGCCAAAGGGCTCGTACCAGACCAACAACTCACTAAAATGCACATTTATTTGCAAGTAAAGCTGTTTGGGCAAAAGGGTAAACTGAATAGCACACCACAGCTCTGAATACCAAAAAGAACAAAGATGAAGAGGTTAGAAAGATAGAGAAGAGAAGTAGGTTCCTTTGGTATCATTATTTTCTTCTTTTCTTTTTTGAGGGAAGTTACAATGGAGGAGAGCAGACATGGAAGGAAAAGAGTGAGATTGGGGTGCATGATGTGAAACTCCCAAAGAATCAATAAATATTATGTTGAAAAATAAAATAAATCTTTGCTAAAAATTAAGTCTTTAGTTTGTGGTATGCTCAAGTATGGTTTGACTAAACAAAATTTTCTAAAATAAACTTTCTCCAGAAAGAGAAAGAGCAGCTGCCAAACACAAATGAGCAACAAAATAACTGGACTTTACCCTTCCTCCTTTTGAAGAGAAAACGAAAATGAGAACCTGTTGCTTATTCTGTGGGTATAAATTGCTAAGCAGAAAAATATATATCTACTTAGATTGAATAAAATTTAAGCTGTGTAAAATATATGTACAAGTGTGGAAATTCTGGTTATTACACTGTTTCGATACTAGAATGCAACCAGCCACACTCTCCTTCACCAGGAGCTCACTCTGAACTCCGGATAGTGGTGGTTGAAAGGGATGAGGAGGTCAACAAAGCTGAAAAATATGGGAGAAAGAAGATAATTCTTTCCTCTCTTAACTTGCTGTCAATGTGTTACTCCAATGGAAAAGACCCTTTATCTCAACAACACAATTGGCTTCAGCCTCCAGCCTTTTTTTTTCTATCCAGGAACTAGCTTTATCATATAATAAGCAGCTAGGTTAAGTTCTTCCTAGGTGGGCTGTATTCTAGATCCACAGAGCTTCCTTCAAACCTTCTAACCTTCTTAAAGCACTTTGGTGGTGTGGGCAGTATATCTGATATCCCATTTAACGTATCCACTTAAGGTGAATAGTTTAGATGTTTTCGTACATAGTCACAAAGTTGAGCACTGATCAATGTAATCTAAGTTTAGTAGATTTTCAGTATCCCCTAAAGAAAGCTAGTGCCTAGTATTTGTCACTTTACACCCTCCATTCTTCCTCCAAGATCAAGTAACCACAAACCTAAATTCTGGGCATTTCCTATAACTAAAGGACAAAATTCGTGGTGTTGGCATAGTAATGTCAAGGATCGTCAATCTTTAGCATGTACCAATTTCTTTCCTTTTGTGACTACTAGTCCATCATGTAAGTATACAACATATTGCCTATCATTTTATGTTTTTTTTCCTTTGTGGCTATTATGAATACTGCCATACATGTTGTGAAAACATACATTTTAATTTCTCTCTAGTACATAAATAAAAGTGAAATTATTAGATTATATGGTATTTCATGAGCTTTTTAATTCTTTTTGATACAGGTCTCACTATGTATCCCTGGATAGCCTGGAACTCACAGAGATCCACCTGCCTCTGACTCCAGAGTACGGGGATTATAGACATGTGCCACTACACCTAGCCTAGTTTCTTAATTCTGGTCATCCATACTTCTACATGTGTTCCCCAAATCCCATGAGTACCAGCTCCTTCCTGAAGTTATAAATCCAGGATTACCTCAATGTTCCTTTTTTAAAAATCTTTTTATCCTCTAATATCTATGTAATCAGTTTCATGAGTTATTTCTTTAATACCAGTATGATTTCTATTTTCTGAGTAAATGTTTGATACTATAATCATATAAAATTACAAATAGTTTTATTCATCTTTACTAAACAACACACATGGCTCTAAATACCACCAGTTCTATAGAAATGATTCAAGCATAATTACAGTTGGTAACCTTAGCATATACCTTGTTAGGTAGTAGCAAGATTTGATTGGAATGTATTGAATGAGTGGCTCCCTGAAGTAATATTTTAAACATTTGTCTGAAATGGCTCAGGATCAATATCAATCGTACTGGAAAATTCATCCCTTCAGTTTCTTTCCTTCTTAGTTCATTCATTCATTTAATAATTATTAATCACTTATCTTCCATCAAGTGTTACAAATTCTGCTGATGTAGCAGGATATAAGATACACAAACATCTTAATATTCATAATATGTATCCTTTAGTAGAAGAAAGAGTAAGCAAGTGATTATAAGTACAGATGGTGAATAATAAAATAAAATTTAAAAAATGAAGACAGGGGGCTATTGGGTTTTTGGAGGACTGTCAGAAAAGTTTTCACTATCAAAGAAACATTTAAGCAACACCCAAAATAGATGAGTGAGAAAGCATATGGATATTCAGGAGAAAAACTGCTCCAGGCAGAGGGAACAGGAAGGCTTGCCTCTTGAGGCCCTGAGTTGGGAGGATGCCTAGTTTGTTCAAAAAAGAGGAAGGAGGCAAATGTGACTGGACTTGAGTCCAGTAAAAGCTCTATAAGAGCAGGTGAGAAAGGCAATAAAGGGTTGATATTATAGGGTTCTGTGCACCGTTGTAAGGACTTGGACTTTAATATGGTGTGATAAGAAGCCAGTGGAAGGTTTTAAACAGGGGAGTGACATGACCCAACAAACATTTTAACAAGATTACTCTGGCTTCTAATGTTGGAAGTACATTGTGGCAGTGCAGTTAGAAGGCAGTAATTCAAACAGAGAATGTTGTGAAAGCAGTAAGGAAGTAAGTAGCTGGCTTCTGAATTTGCTGACAGATTGAATATGTGATATGAGAGAGAAGAGCCAAAGATGACTTCAAGAATTTTACCCTGAGTAATTTGGAAATAGGCTTGTCTATTACCATGATAAAAAAGATAGAGGAAAACAAGGTTTCTAAGAGAAAGATCATAGTTTCCGTTGTCCTTATGCTACAGCTGATATGCCAGTTAGATATCCAGATGGAGATCTAAGAAAGTCAAGTGACATATACAAATCTGGAGTTCATAGTGGAATTTGAATCTCTTGATGCATGTGGTTGAGCTTATATGTAGCCATGAAAATAAATCAAATCAATATAGGATTTTACATAGAAAATAGATCCAAATAATGAAGCCTGTAAGAATCAGACCTCAGAACCCAACGACGTAAGAAGAAGCAAGAAAAATAGACTTAGATTTAGTAGCTATTGTGACTGGTGAGGAAGCAAAAGAATGCCGTGTCTTAGAAACTAAGTATGAAAATGAACCAAGAGAGATATGACTGATATTAGAACAACTTCTATTCCAAGACCTAAATACATTGTGGACAATGTAGAAATGTGTAATAATTTGTGTTTGTAACAATTTAATATGTAGCATAAAATAGGTCAACTATTCATTTCCTTTTGATACATTATACATACAACAAAACTAGAATGAATGATTCCAAATGAATATTTCATAGTTTATTATCATTCAGTTGTGTTATAGGAAAAGATGGTAGTAATTTCTCTTCAATAATTTCTAGATAGATCTCTGTATTGTTTTTATGAATTCAATCTTGGAGCAAAATATAAGGAAAAAATAAAAATGAGAATCATTGATTGTATTATTAGACTATTCTGTGGTGACAAAACGTTATAGTGGCTAAAAAAGCCCAATGATTTAATCAAGTCATCTATTTCACTTCTATTAAAACTCTCACATAAGGAGCTAAAGAGATGGCTCAGTAGTTAAGAGAAATTGCTTTTCTTGTAGGTGCCCCAGGTTGAGTTCCCAGCACACAGTAATTCTAGTTCCAGGAGGTATAAAGCTCTCTTCTGCCCCCTTGGGCACCAGACATGCAATGGAAAGTGCACTATCTTGTGATTGTGCCATAGACAGCACATGGCTTCCAAGGATGTGGAAGCAGAAGACTGGAGAGCTAGGTAGCCATGTGGGTACGTTCAATAACATAGTTAGGTAATGGCCTAAGTAGCCTCAACCAATACACCATTGCTCTAAACTGAGTTATGTAATCACAACCACAAGAATCTTCAGGAGACTTTCTCTTGGCAAACAATGTGGTTTAAAGAGACTTAAGAATATGATATTATAGCCAGGTGGTGGTGGCACAAGCCTTTGATCCCAGCACTCGGGAGGCAGAGGCAGGCAGATCTCTGTGAGTTCGAGGTCAGTCTGGTCTACAAGAGCTAGTTCCAAGACAGCCTCCAAAGCCACAGAGAAACCCTGTCTCGAAAAACAAAAAGCAACAACAACAAAAAGAATATGATATTATTTACAAACATCTGAATGATTTAAACTAAAGCATATATACATATATATATATATATGTAAATTAGTTATGTTTCTTAATACTTTTGGACACATGAGATATGGGTTAAGAAATTGCAATATATTGAAATTGACTGAGAAAGACAGTTGCCTTGGATTACTTCTATTTTCTGTGGTTCAAAACGTACTGAGAAGGCAAGCAAAGGCTGCACAGCAGGATGCAATAGCCTGCACGTGGTGAAAATAGGAGAAACTGTGCATATATGTAACATGCAATATTCACAGAAATTTACATTATTTGTTAGCTGCCCCACACTCTGATGAAATGTTTAGAACTATTGTAATGGGGGAAAATCAACAGCAAGCTGCAATGGTTTCTTTTCTGTTATTTTTGCTCCGATCTTAAAATACCTTAAATATTTCAAACTATCATTATTCAAAATTAGAGATGGATGTTCCTTAAAAAGGCAACTTTGTTTTAATTAAGACATTCAATGAAAATAATAGAGAAGCCTTGGCTTGTAAAACTTTGGCAGGGTGATTTCTTGATAATGAAATCCAGGTGTATTCCACACTACAGTCACAGCTGCTATTCTCTAATATATCCAAACCATCATTCTCAGGGCCCGGAGCCATACAATAAGACAAACAGAAACAACATTATCATCTGTAGTATTTATATCTCCCCATTTCCCTACTGATGACACCAGTGATGCCATAAACACAGTTGCCATGGAAACTAAAGAGCCACAAAAATACACTATTGGGTCTTTGAAGACTCCACATGTATAACTTGGAATAAAAGGAGAATTTCACAAATATGGCCCAAGGAAGTGAAATGGCCACTGTGTCCAGACCTGCATTAAAGGTATCATGCAACTTGCCCTCATCAATATCCCAAATAAATTAATACATGAACAGAACTTAAGGTTTATTAGAACTATAGAAATTATGAATGGTAGCCAAAACAGTAGCAGCCATTTGAAACTTGGAATAAGCTCAGCTGAATACTAGCTAAGATTTTTATGCAATTCTGTTCTTCCTTTCTTCATTTACTTGCTTATTTACTCTCTCCTAGTATATGTTGACCATTGCTGCATTCTGGACACAGAAATGAATAAAACACAGTGTCTTGTTATAGACACATTACACTAAGCTAACATATGCATAAGGGTCTTATTTGCACATGTGCACTTGCTTGCTACTTTTTAAAAATTGATATATGAAAATATGAACTTATGAAAAATAAATGAGGAGATGATGCTTCTGGCTTCCAAAAAAAATATCATGACATAATTCACTTCTGGGTTCTTTCAAATAATGCATCTGCTTAGGGCATTTACCAGTCACTGATGATTGATCACTTGATTAAGGAATTAAGAAGGAATGTAAAGCAGTGGTTATCAGCATCAAATCACTTGGGGAGCCTTTAAAACACACTGCTACCCAGGCTTCATTGCAAACCAAATTAATATCAATCTCCGGAAGGAGGAACTGGGCTTTACAGGGCTCATCTAAATGTGCACACAGGCTTGGGAATCACTATACTCTAGAGCAAGAACTGGCAAACTATGGCTCTTATGCTCAACCAACCTGCCAGATACTTTTATAAATAAATTCCTGCTGTAATACAAGCAGGCTCATAATATTGTTTATCACTGCTTTCACTCGACAATGGTAGAGGTGAGTGGGTGGAACAACTACAGAGTGAAGGAGTAGCGGCAGAGTAGTTTGTAGCCCACAAACCTAAAAATATTTACTATTTGGCTCTTTATTGCAGGGGGAGGAGGCAACCTCTGGTTTGAAAGTTTAAAATGTCCAATAGTCCATGATTTGTAGCCTTTTAAGAATGCTAAAGCATCTCTTGAACTAATTCCGCAAAGCACATGCAATGTTTTATTCAATTTGACAAACTTTTACTTACAAGCAACTATCAAGAGTGTGCTCTCAAATTATTGGACAGTGTTTAAGCTTTAATTCTTGGCTTCAAACCCACTCTTCCAAGTTTCTTTTTGCAGAGTCTAAGACTCTGTAACTTATGTTTCTTCTTTGCCAAGTGCTTTTTGTTAGATTCTACCAATAGGGGGCTGTTACAATAAATCTTTCCGCCAAAAGCTGCTGAGCCCCACCGCCATGTGTATGCTTTATGCCAGCTGCCTGCCCAAGTTAGGGCCCAAATGAATACACAGAAACTTGTATTAGGTACAAAGCTGCTTGGCCAATGACTAGGATTCTCATCTACTAGCTCAGTCTTAACTATCATAAATCTATATATGTTATAAGAATTATCTTATTGGACACCTTATTGGTGTCCCTCCTTGCTATGGATCACATGGTACCGCTGGAGCAGGAGCGGAGGGGAAAAGAGGGCCCTTCCTGTTTCTCCTTTGCTTAAATATGAGTCTCCTTGCTATGTCACTTCCTGCCTGTATCATCACTTCTCTACTACATTTCCCAGAATCCTCTTTGACTCCTAGTCCCGTCTACTTGTTGTCTCATTGGCCAAACAGTATTTTATTTAACAATCAATAAGATAAACATACAGAGTACATTCCCCATCATCTCCTCTTTTCTGTCTAAATAAAAGGATAACTTATCTTTTATAATAACTGAAGAAAACTATAACCATAACTATCTGTCTTTAACTCTCTCAAAGACCACAGCAGGATAATATATAAACTCTAGAATTGACAGGACATCTTGCTACCTGGACAGTCACCCAAAGCTCCTCTGTAACGTTGGGGCATCCATCTTTAGCCCATAGGCCATAGTGTGTCTGGCACACTTTTTCATTTCAACAGAAACCCTTTAGTACTATCTTGTTTCGTAAGTTTAGCAGTCACTTTTTTGTGGGTCCTGTGTGTCTAGTTTATACAGCAACAGTCTAGGCAAGAGCAGTTTCTTGACCAAATGGCTAATCTTGCCATGTTGAAAGCAAACTCCATAACGATTTTTTTTGATGCCCATCCTCCTTTTAGACGTAATTGGTGTGCCAGGAGCAGTTGTCCATTCAAGACTTTCACTATACTAACATTTTCTTCCTACAGGACCCCAGAAGGCTGTCATCATCCCATTTCAGCAGGAAGTAACTTGGAGGATGCTACGCCCACTTCCCCCATTGTTGTCACTTAGGATGGTGTATATACCTAGTTAGGGATAGCTTCCTATTGTTTATGGTTGGGATTGGAAGGAGGTGTTCAGGCTTGGACACCTCTTTCAGATGACTTTAGGATTTAGTTAAAATGGATAGTTAGGATGTGACATAAACAGATTGTTGTATCTTCTTATATTTTACCTTTATGATTGTTAATTTTGGATACTTTACACTGTTCAGTTTTAATCCTCTTTTAGACTAAAAGGGGAATTGTAGGGGAAGCTGTAGCCTTGCCTCTTAGGGGCTGGCTACAGATGTACCTAACCATGCTTGCAAGGGTATGGTCAGGATGACATAGAGCGATACTGCGTTTTCTCTTTCGGTTTCACTTTGGTACTTGCTGGACAGACTGCTGCCATGCTGGCTGACTAGGTCGCTCTGTAAGTAAGGCTTTTCCCTATTAAATACCGTTATATTTCCACTTGGCTCTGTATTGGTAATTTCCCACTATAGGGGGCTCTAGAAAAACAGTGCAATGTGGACCCAGAAGAAGGAATAGGTTTCTTCCTGTTTGTTTTTATTTGGTTCAGACAACTACTTCACTCTTAACAGTGACAATTCATTCTACTAGTAACTGATTCCCAGTGAAATTTTGTTGGTGCTCTCAAAATCAGCTCATAGTGCACCCTTGAAAATCCTATTGCTGGACTGGAGAGATGACCTAGTGGATAAGAATGCTCAGTGTGCCAGTCAATCTGAGGACCTGCCTTCAAATCCCCAGATCCCACACATTTTTTTTAATCTGGGTTATGGCCACTAGTGCCTATAATGCCAGTGTTGTGGATTGGAGACAGGTGGGTCCTGCCAGCTCACCAAGCAGCCAGCCTAGCCAAAATGGCAAGCTTTAGTTTCAGTGAGAGACTCTGTCTCAGGGAACACACACACACACACACACACACACACACACACACACACACACACACACGATGGGGGAAGACAGAAAGAGACTTAGTGACAGAATATCACTCACTATGAAAGGTCTAAGAGACCTAGGTCCTGGGCCCATAGTCTCTTTCTCCAGATTTAGAGAGACCAACACAAGTCCAGTGATGGGACTCTTCCTCCACACATCTACATTTTATAAATCTCAACATCTTTAAGAGGTGTTGAACTGCAGATATAAAAGTGCTTCCTGTAGTTGCAACCTCCACAATGCCCTGATGTTTCCAATGCCTAAGTCTGCTATTTATGTTAAGGATCCTGTTACTATTTATGCTGTGGTTTTTGTTGCAGAATATTATTTTAAGATGTGTTTACATTTATTTATGCTGTGGAACATTTGTTTAATGATGCAAAGATGTGTTGCATTCTTTTATGTTGCATGTATTTAATACTGTGAAGCTGTGTTACTTTGCCTGTCTAAAACATCTGATTGATTTAACGAAGAACTGAATGCCCAATAGCAAGGCAGGAGAAAGGGTTTGGGGTTGACAGGCACAGAGAAGAAATAGGAGAAACTTGGGAGAAGAAGATCAAGAAATGAGCAAAGAGGAAAGGAGGACTCCAGGGGCCAGCAACCCAGACACACAGCCACACAGCAAGCCACAAAATAAAAGGGAAAGAAAAGGTATGCAGAAATAGAGAAAGGTAAAAACCCAGAGTCAAAAGGTAAACGGGATCATTTAAGTAAAGCTGACTATAAACAACCCAATCTAAGGCTGGGCATTGATAATTAAGAATAAGTCTCCATGTGTGATTTGTTTGTGAGCTGGATGGCAGGCCTACCAAAAGCAAAAAGAGCTGAAGAGTAAAGAGTTAAAAATAAACAAACAAAAAACATTTTGGCATACCAATGTGGGGCCCTCAAATTTCCACAGGCCCTGAGAAAAATAAAAAAAAAGAGAGAGGGGGTAGAAATAAAGGAAAAGAACACATTAATAGGCACTGCTGTTTCAGCTGGCAGCACTAAATAGAAACGGCAAGCTAAGTTAAAACTGCTTGTGGCAACACAGGTACAAGCTTCCATAGCTAGGAAGGTTGAATGCAGTTTTCAGTCACTCACCTCCAACTGAGCCACGAGCTTTTGACTTGGCTCTCAGAAGTGGGCAGAGCCAGCTGCCAGAGCTAAACGAGGACCCAGTTTAGCTTAGCAGCTTAAAGTGATCAAGTAAGATTAGAGATACCCAGTAAAAGAGGTCCAGACAGATAAAAATCTCTAAACATGTTCAAGTGTGTTTTACAATGTGTATAGGCTTAAGAAAGAAAAAAGGTTATGGACAGTCATAGAAAGAAATAAATAGTTAAAACATAATTAAATTAAATTTTTAAAGAGAGAGTAAAAGTAATAAAAAAGAAAAGCCATGTAGAGATTGGAAATATACAGGGAGTCTGGATCCTGTATGTTATTGTGTTGATTCTGAATTTTTTGAATACTGATGAGCAAGCAACAGCAGCTAAGAGACATGGGATTGTGAACAAGACTGCAAAATTGAACCAACCTAGATACTTTAAGGCTATCTTAACTTTAAAAAAAGGTCAAAAAGTCAAAAACTGTATTTGTCAAATGGAAGTCAAAAATGTTTTGGAGAAGTTTTGCTAATGTTTCCACAGGAAACAAGAGGCTGTGGATTTATTCCGGGTTAATATGGATCAGGGGGCACCTTCCGAAACTTTACAGGTAATGTCTATCAACAAAGGTTATAGCTGGTCTTCCCAGGACTTGGCCATTATCTCAAATTTTCTCAGGAAGCCCTAAAGATGCCTTTACCCACAAACAATAGCAAGCAGTCTGGAGGACACCCACATTCCCTGTGATGGTATGGGAAATTTTTGGTTATTTGGTGGGTTATATATGTTTGTTACAATTTAAGGGAATATACTAATATAGGGTAAAGATAACTGTTAATCTCAGATATTTTGCATTGGTGTGAATTTTGGTATATTGATACAAATTCAAAGATAATTTTGTTAAACTATATATATACTCATTTGGGGTATTATGTTTATGTTCATTTAAAATGAAATGTATAAATAAGAAATGAGGTTGCTAGTTAATCTATGCTAATCAAACTTGTAGTCACATTAGGTATGTTTTCAAGGTTAAATATGAATATTTTAGATAGATAAATGGTCTTCAAACACTTATAGACCCATAGGATATGGCATTTGAAATGTTTTATTAATAACTTAGGGCTTTTGATGACAATGAGATATTGTCACCAAATTAGATTTATTAAAGACTGGGATACATAAAAATAAAGAGTAGACAATAGGGTTGTTTATCTCTGTAACTCTTATTCTAAATAATATCTGGTTAGAGTGAGTATCAATGTATCTGCAATAAGAGAAATATACTACACTGATAAATAAACCAATCTAGATAAAAATTGTGAACTTTAGAAAATGGCTTAAATACATTTTATTTGCCCCAAATTATTTTTATTTTATTAAAAATTTTATTCTTTACAGACATGGTGGAATATATCTGTATTCCTAGCTAAGATCATATAGCAAGTTAATGTCTTTAAAAAATAACATTCAAACAAGAGAATTTTATTCCTTATTAGGAATGTAGAAATGCAGAATAAAAACAAAAGAAGGGCTATTTATGGCAGATGACAGAGGGACAAGGAAAGGTTCTGAGGGAGAAACAGCAGCAGGTGCATAGTGTGTGTGGTGGCTATTCTTGGTTGTCAACATGAATACTTACAGAGTTAACTAAAACCCCAAAATGAAAGGCACACCTGTGAGGAATTTTTGCTTAATTTGAAGTACGAAGATCCACTTCTAATCCATATCTTGATGACACATCTTTAATCCAGATCTTTAATCCAGATCTAATATGGGTCATGCCTTCTTCTGGAAGCCTATATAAGGACATAGAAGAAGGAAGCATTTGTTCTTCACCTGCTTGCCCTCACCTTGCTAACAAGTCCATTCCTTCAATGACATTACAGCCTACTTCTTCAGGATTCCAGCATATATTGAAGACCAGTTGAGACATCTAGTCTTGTGAACTGAGCAACTACTGGACTCTTGGACTTTTTATTCTCAGCCAGACATTGTTGTAGCTAGACTGCAGCTTGTAAGTCATTCTAATAAATCATATATATATATATATATATATATATATATATTATATATATGTGTGTGTGTGTGTGTGTGTGTGTGTGTGTGCAGAGAGAGAGAGAGAGAAAGAGAGAGAGAGAGAGAGAGAGAGAGAGAGAGAGAGAGATTCATTCTTTAAGTTCTGTTACCCTGACAAATATAGTATATGTGAAAATGCTGTGAGGAAATACTTTACTTTGTATGCTGATTTTTTTAAAAATAAACAAAAATACTTAATTCTTTATAATGCAATATAATCTATCTTAAATGCTTTTATTTCTGATAGATTTAATACTGAAAGTTAAAACCAAGAATAGCACATAAAATATATTCAGTAAAACATCTTCTCAAAGATTAGGAAAAACAAACAATACAAGGAAAAGAAGGAAATTCAATTTATGCAATTTTATCAAGAAAAGAGAACCTTGAAATGCCAAGTGATAATTCTTGTGTGACTCTTGAAAATATTAATCCACATGGCTGGAGCCCCACCAGAACAGTAGGACACAGCCTTCCCTCAGTGTGTCATACCACTCCACTGAGGCCTCATTTGCTATATCTTATTATTGCTCTTGTGAGATCTGCTAAGATCAGTTTTCTTCAATAGCTTATCGAACATCTCCTGAGTCAAACTGCCTAGGACATGCCTAGAGTGTTCTATGCCTATGGCTCCTGGAAACACAAATGGTAGGCCTCTGTGTTTCCTTTTCCTACAGGCTTAAATAATACCAGAGTGTCAGGAAAGAGAAGCAGTGGTATTAGTAACAATTTTAAAAATGAGATATTCTTTGCTTTAAAAGTATTTTTACCACATCTGTTCAAGTAATACCTGGCTCATGGTAAGCTTTCAGTAAATAGTTAACCTACAATTTAAATAACAATATTCCAAATAGCTGTGTATGTGATTGTAGACAAAATACATTTAAATATTATTTAACAATGGGGGTGTTTTCTGAGAAATGCATCCTCAGTTTATTTCATTGTTGTGTGAGTAAAAGAGAGGGTAATTATATAAACTAAGATGGCTACAATATTACTAGGTGACAGTTCACATACACAGTCCATCACTGAACAAAATATCGTTATGTAACACATGCCTATGCTTAAATATCAGTCTGAGTTTGTTAAATGCATACAATGCCTTGTTCATCATTGCATTCACAGTCATTGACAATGGTACCCAAATCAAAGGGATGCAACCATTTGCTGTATAAATGAATGGAAGCCATTACCCTCTGTGTGAAAAAGTTCTTGGGACAAATGGCAAACTCATGAAGTCCTTAGCACTTATGAATGAGTAAAATGTTCAGATTTGCTTTGTTGTTAAAGGTCTAGCTGACCATCATTAAAATCCATTGACAGATAAGGGTGTGGACTAGGGACACATCTACATGCCTTGTTGGTTTTGAAACTAAAGGAAATTATACCATTATCTTCTCTTGGAGATTTTCTTTTCAGAGTAAATAGAGATGAACACATGCAAAAAAGGGTGGTCAAAGTGGGATGAGATATGACCTTCACTGCAGACATCCTCAAAGATGGAAGAGAGGAAACTATTGAAACGCTCATATATGGTGACCAGTATGTAAAATGAGAAATTCCAAACAGCCACTTAGAGTGTCCGAGTCCAGGAAGCTATGAGAAAACAAGGTCAGGAATGGGAAGTGACTTTTCAGACACATTCATCTTTATCTGGCTTCAGTACTACAAGCTTGTGGGAACTCTTAACTTCTGGTTCTGAACCTGGGCTGCAAATGAATCACCCTAGTCCATCCACAAAGTTATTGATGCAGTTGATCTGGAGTGTGGCCCAGGCTTCTGATTTTTCAAAGCTCTCCCAGTGACCCTACTGTAAAGGGTCACTACTCTGCTATCTCTGCTTACCCCGGACTGAGGGGTTTCCAGGAGGTACATTCTAAAGTACATTGCTTTCCATGGCAAAAGTAAGAAAGAACTGGACTTACGGGACATATTGTTCTCTCTAGCCACTGCTCTTAGAGGTATGACCTTGGGTACCAGGAAAGGGAAGATAGGGCAACTGCCTGCCTCATAATCATAGAGGGCATCAAAAATAGATTTGTGTCAGATGGCTTGTTCAGAATTTTGTCACATAAAATTTCTTGAGAGGGCAAATACACTTTGTATTTTATTTTTCCTTTGACATTTGCAAAATGATGTCATTCCTGAATATGTTCTCTTTCCCTCAATTATAAAAAGAAATATTCTATAGCATCTGGCTTAACTTCTATAACCCTGTGCTGTGAGAAGGTGTATGCTGTCTCTTGCATTAGGACAATGGTAAATGGCAATTGGCCAGGGAGATGTCCACATATTAGTTATCCAGGAAATTGTCTAATTCAGGTTTTGACAATATTTTTAATAAAAAACCCAGAATCTCTCCATGCAGCCTTGGATGTGATAGAACTTCCTGCATAGATCAGGCTGGCTTTGAACTCATGAAGATCCACCTGCCTCTGCCTTGCAAGTGCTGAGATTAAAGGTGTGCACCACTATACCCAGCTTGGGTTTTGACAAACTTCAGTAACAATCAGCTAGTTGTAACTCCTTACTCAGAATACTTTCTTAGGGAGGATCACCAGGTAAATAACAGCATTCAACTTCTCCATCCATTTAGACCTCCCACTTCCAAGTCTAGCCACATGAATCTCCCTGACCTCCAATCCATCTCTTCTTCCCAACTCACCAGGTCTATTATGAGTCTCATGCCCAGTGCCCCAGGTTTGTCTAGCCACCCTGACTGTACTAACCAACCTCTAGGCTTCTGGAAAGAACTACCTTACCTGCCACCACCTACAAGTCCCTTCTTTGCCACACCTAACCTCTCCAATCAGCTAGTTCTCCCACATCCTTATCCAAGGTTTTCAACAGTGAGTATCCCTGACCCTCCCCATCCAAACACCCTCCCCCACCTGCAATATCTAGCCTTGGTCCCACATTCAGTTCTTGGGCTTAGTATGGCCACCCATGCCTGTGTCAGAACTGATGTCTAGATTCTTGCAGAACCCTCCCTAAATATTCCCCAACCCACAGACCCTTCCCATGTCACATCCAACCATTCCATCTAGTCATATCAAACTTCACATTCCAGGGTTGGACCAGGAGGCACAACCTGAATACCATCCCTCTGTCCATATGGCATTGTTACAGTGCCAGCCAATTTTCAACCTCTAGACCCAACCAGTCTACACTTTTCTGCCCCAGCCTGCTCTGTCTGTATCAGAAACAGTGCTAACAAAAGAAATCCACATGCCCTGATTTCATTGCAAAAATTCCAACAATATGAAAGATCAAGCCAGTATCTTCTTTCCAAAATCTACCAGTCCTATAGAAATGCTTGCCAATGAGAATATACCAGAACACAGAATTCAAAAAAAAAAAAAAACAAGAAATAACTTCATCAAAGGATTCAAGAAGTTTAAGGAAGGCACAAAAACAGCTCATTCATATTAAAGAAAAAGAACTTAGCAAAATAAAAGCTTAAGTGATGCCAAAGAAAACACAAACATGGAAATAATGAAGACAATCTAAGACCTACCTGAAAATGGAATTCAATAAAGAGATAGAAACATTGAATAGGATTCAAGCTGAAGTGAAGATAAATTGAAAACCCAGTAACAACTAGAAAGTACGAAGTGAAGTCTTACAAGTAGAATGAACCAAGCAGAAGATAGAATATCAATATTCAAAGGTAAAGTAGGAGACCTAGAAAAAATAAGAAAGGACTATTTAAGAAATTTAATGAAAACATCGGAAAGGAACACACAGGAAATGTGGAACACCATGAAGCCAACAAACCTTTAAACTACAGGCATAGATGAGGAAGAAAAATCCCAAATCAACAGCATAGACCAGAGCTCCAAAAAATAGAAGAAAATTTCTTGAAACTAAGGGCAGACACACCCATATAGATACAAGAAGCATATAGAACACCAAATAGACAATACCAGAAAGAAAATCCCCACAGCATTCTATAGTTAGAACACTAAGTACACATAACAAAGAAAGTGTAGTGAAAGCAGCAAGATAAAAAGAAACTCAAGTTATATATAAAGGCATATCTTTCAGAATAACAGCTGATTTCTCAGTGGAAGCTGTGAAAACTAGAAGAGCCTGTAGCAATGCATTCCAAGTCATAACAGACTATAATGGCCAGCATAGACTAATATAGCCAAGAATTATAACCACCATAATAGAAGGAAAAAAGCTTCCATGAAGTAAAGAGCCTAGAAATGTTATATCCAACAAATCAAACCTAAGAAAAATGCAGAGAACCTTGGGTCAGTTTCCAGCTCACCTTCTGGTGCCCTGCTCAGAGCCTCCTGAGGCCTGGAGACTGCACTCTAGGGAACCTGTTCCGGCGGACCAGCCCATCCAGAGTCTGCCAAGCTCTGTTTGGCAGGACTATCAAGCAGGACTATCGAGCATGAGCCTGTTTCAGCCCAGCCTCTGGTGCCCTGCTCTAAGCCTCCTAAGGATTGGGGTGAACATACAGGGGAATCCAACCAGGCAAAACAGCCCATTCAGAGTCTGCCAAAGTCCCAGTACTAGTCTTGCCTCCACACATGGGAGGAGACCCATCAGAGTTTTGGACCTGCTTGCAACCACCGAAAGAGAACCTTGGTCCTGTACCCACCAGGAAAGGATGAGACCCCACCAGTACCCACTAGAAGAAGGTATGGGAAGACAACAGTATAAGAATACAGTCAACAACAGAAAGGTAAATATGATGCCAACAGCCTCTAGGGACTCCACACCAGCAAGACCTGAACACATGAAGCAGAAGAGAACAAACCTCAAAACAACTTTATGAAGATGATAAAGACCCTCAAAGAGATAATGAGAAAATCCCTTAAAGAAATGGGGAAAAAAACAAACAAATTCAAGGAATGGAGGAAAAGACAAACAAAAATTAAAAGAAACAATTCAAACAGTGAAAGATTTGAAAGCTGAAATAGAGGGAATTTAAAAAACACAGTCTGAGTGAATGCTGGAAATTAAAAGGATGGGTAAATGATCAGAAACCACAGATGCAAGCATAACCATCAGAATACAATAGATGAAAGAGAGAATCTCAGGTGCTGAAGATACACTAGGAGAAAGAGATTCATTAACCAAAGAAAAACTTTCATCCAACAAATCCCTAACACAAAAATTCAGGAGATATGGAACAACATGAAAAGGTCAAACATAAGAATAATAGGTATAGAAAAAGGAGAAGAAACCCAATTCAAATGTCCAGAAAACATATTCAACAAAAACATAGAAGAAAACTTTCCCAACTAAAAAAGGACATACCTGTGAAAGTACAAGAAGCTTACAGAACATCAAATCGACTAGACCACAGAAAAAGTCCACTCGCCACATAATAATAAAAACACCAAACATGCAGAGTAAAGAAAGAATATTAAGAGCAACAAAGGAAAAAGGTCAAGTAACATACAAAGGCAAACGTATCACAATTACACCTGACTTCTCCATGGAAACTCTAAAAGCCAGAAGGTACTGGTTAGATATTCTACCAACCCTAAGAGACTACAGATGGCAGCCCAGATTTCTATACCCAGCAAAGCTTTCAGTCACTATAGATGGAGAAAACAAGATATACTATGATAAAAAACAGATTTAAACAATACATATCCACTAATGCAGCCCTATAGAAATTCTGGAAGGAAAATTCCATCCCACGGAAGTTAACTACAACCAGAACAAAACATAGACAATAGATAACCCCACTTTACCAATGGCCAAAAGAGTAAGGGGGTAAATCCACAAACAATACAACCACCAACAACAAATCCAAAACAAACAAGAATTAACAATCAATGGTTATTAATATCCCTCAATATTACTGGTCTTAACTTGTCTATAAAAAGACACAGGCTAACAGGATGGATAGGAAGACAGAATCCATCTTTCTACTGCATAGAAGAAACACACCTCAAGTTCAAAGACAGACAGTACCTCAGAGTAAAGGGTCAGGATAAGATTTTCCAATTAAATGGACCCAAGAAACAAGCAGGGGTAGCAATCCTAAAATCTAACAAATTAGACTTTAAACAAAAATCAACCAAAAGACTTGAAAAACGTCATTTCATATTCATCAGGATGAAGTCTTAAATCTGAATATCTGTGCCCTGAATACAAAGACATACACATTCGTAAAACAAACATTACTAAAACTCAAATCACACATAAAACCACACACACTTAGAGAGGGAAACCTACTCTCACCACTAGACAGGAACACAAGACAGAAACTTAACAAAGAAACTAACAGAAGTTATGACCCAATTGGGCTTAACAGATATCTATAGAACATTCCATCCAGACACAAAAGAATATAACTTCTTCTCAGCACCACATGGAACCTTCTCTAAAATCGACCGCATACTCAGCAATATAGCAAAACTCAATAGGTACAAAAAATTGGAATAACCCCCTGTATTCTTATCAGACCATCATGCTTTAAAGTTAGAATTCAACAACAACACAAACTTCAGATAGCCTACAAACTCATGGAAATTGAACAATGCACAACTGCATCATTTCTGGGCCAAGGAAGAAATTAAAAGGAAATTAAAGACTTCCTAGAATACAATGAGAATGAAAACACAACAGACCCAAACTTTTGGAACACTTTGAAAGCAGTGCTAAAAGGAAAGTTCATAGCACTAATGCCCACCTGAAGAAACTGGAGAATAGTCACACTAGAGAATTAAGAGCACACTGAAAGCTGTAGAAAAAATGAAACAAACTCATCCCAGAGGAGCAGACACCAGGAAATAATCATATTGAGGGCTGAAATCAAAAAAGTAGAAACTAGGAAAATAATACAAAGAATCAATGTAAAAAGAATTGGTTCTTCGAGAAAATCAACAAGATAGACAAAACTTTATCCAAACTAACCAAAAGGCAGAGAGAACATGCAAATTAACAAAATCAGATATGAAAATGGGGTCAAAACAATGGACATTAAGGAAATCCAAGAATCACAGATCATACTTTGAAAACCTATAATTCACAAAATTCGAAATTTAAAGGAAATGAACAATTTTCTGGATAGATATCACCAAAATTAAATCAAGAACAGATGAGCAATTTAAACAAACCTATAACCTCTAATGAAATAGAAGCAGTCATCAAAAGTCTCCAAACCAAAAAATTCACAGCACCAGATGGTTTCAGGGCAGAATTATACCAGAACAGCTAATACGAATTCTCAAAGTGTTCCACACAAAAGAAGCAGAAGGGTCATTGCCAAACTCATTTTATGAGTCTACAATTACCTTGATTCCCGAGCCACACACAGACATGACTAAGAAAGAGAACTACAGAAAAATATCCCTCATTGAACATTGATGCAAAAATACTCAATAAAATACTGGCAAATCCAGTCCAAGGATACATCAGAAAAACTATCCACCATGATCAAGTAGGCTTCATTCCAGGGAAGCAGGGATGGTTCAACATTAAAAAAAAGATCTATCAATGTAATCCACCATATAAACAAATTGTAAAGAAAAAATACATTGTCATCTCACTAGATGATGAAAAACCCTTTGACAAAATCCAACACCCCTTCATGTTAAAGGTCTTGGAGAGATCAGAGAAAACAGGAACATACCTAAACATAAAAGCAATATACAGCTAACCAACAGCCAACATCAAATTAAATGGAGAGAAACTCAAAGAAATTTCTCTAAAATCAGAAACAAGACAAGGTTGTCCACTCTCTCCATATCTCTTCAATAATGTACTTGAAGTTCTAGCTAGAGCAATAAGACTAGAAAGGGATATCCAGGGGATACAAATTGGAAAGGAAGAAGTCAAACTTTCACTATTTGCGGATGATATGATAGTCTACATAAGTGACCCTATGAATTCTACCAGGGAACTCCTACAGCTGATAAATACCTTCAGCAAAGTGGCAGAATACACAACAACTTAAAATATCTTGGGGTAATGCTAACCAAACAAGTGAAAGACCTGTATAACAAGAAGATTGAGTCTTTTTAAAGAAAGAAATTAAAGAAGATACCAGAAAATGGAAAGATCTCCCATGCTGTGGGATAGGTAGGATCAACACAGTAAAAATGGCAATCTTGCCAAAAGCAATCTACAGATTCCATGCAATCCCTATCAAAATCCCAGCACAGTTCTTCACAGGCCTTGAAAGAACAATACTCAACTTTATATGGAGAATCAAAAGACCCAGGATAGCCAAAACAACCATGTGCAATAAAGGAATATCCGGAGGCATCACCATCCCTGAATTCAAGCTAAAATTATGCAATGGAAAAAAGAAAGCATCTTCAACAAAGGGTGCTGGCATAAATGGATGCTGACATGTACAAGACTGCAGATAGACCATATCTATCACAATGCACAAAAGTTCAGTCCAAATGGATCAAAGACCTCAACATAAATCCAGCCACACTGAACCTCTTAGAAGAGAAAATAGGAGGTACCCTTGAACGAATTGATACAGGAGACCAATTCCGGAACATAACACCAGTAGCACAGACACTGAAATCAGCAATTAATAAATGGGACCTCTTGAAACTGAGAAGCTTCTGTAAGAAAATGAGCACAGTCCACAAAACAAAATGGCAGCCCACAGATTGGGAAAAGGTATTCACCAACCCAACATCTGACAGAGGGATGATCCCCAAAATACACAAAGAACACAAGAATCTAGTCACCAAAACACCAAATAATCCAATTAAAAAGTGGGGTGCAGAACTAAATTGAGAATTTCCAATAGAGGAATCTAAAATTGCTGAAAGACACTTAGCCATCAGGGAAATGCAAATCAAAACAACTCTGAGATACCATCTTGCTCCTGTCAGAATGGCTAAAATCAAAAACACCAATGGCAATTTATGCTGGAGAGGATGTGGAGAAAGGGGAACAGTCCTCCACTGCTGCACGGAATCCAAACTCGTACAGCCACTCTGGAAATCAGTATGGGAGTTCCTCAGGAAAATAGGAATCAGTCTACCACAATATCCAGCAATTCCTCTCTTAGGCATACCCAAAAGATGCTCATTCATACAACAAGGGCATCTGTTCAACTATGTTCACAGCAGCAATATTTGTAAGAGCCAGAACCTGGAAGCAACCTAGATGCCCCTCAACTGAAGAATGGATAACAAAATATGATAATTTATACAATGGAGTACTCCGAAGCAGAAAAGCACAACGGAATCTTGAAATTAGTAGGCAAATGGATAGAACCAGAAGAAACCTCCCTGGGTGAGGTAACCCAGTCACAAAAAGACAAACATGGTATGTACTTACTCATATATGGATATTAGACATAGAGCAAAGTCTTACCAGTCTACAATCCACACTGCCAGAGAAGCTAGGAAACAAGAAGGACCCTAAAAGTGACACAAATGGTCCCCTGGAGAAGGGGAAAGTTTCAAGATTTCCTGAGCAAATTAGGAGCATGGGGAGCATGGGGAGAGGGGATAGGAAGTTAGGTGAAAGAGAAGGGGAGAAGAGGAGGGAAGAGGAAGACATGAGGGAGCAGGAAGTTTGAGCAGAGCAAGAAAAAGGTTACCATAATAGAGGGAGCCATTATAGGTTTAAAGAGAAATCTGGCACTAGGGAAATGTTCAGAGATCTAGAAGATTGATCCCAACTAACAATCTAAGCCATAATGGAGAGGCTACCTTAAATGTCCTTCCCCTATAATGAGATTGATGACTACCTTATATGCTATCCAAGAGCCTTGATCTAGTAGCTGATGGAAGCAGAAGCAGAAATCCACAGCTAAACACTGGGCTGAACTCCTGGAATCCAGTTGCAGAGATAGAGGAATAATGAGCAAAGGGGTCAAGAGTACCCTAGAGAAATCCACAGAAATAGCTGACCTGAACAAGGAGAAGCTCATGGACCACAGACTGATAGCTCATAAGCCAGCATAGGACTGTTCCAGACCCCCTGAATGAGGATGGCCCTTTGGAGCTCTGGTTAATCCATGAGGCCTCTGGTAGTGGATCACTATTTATCCCTAGTACACGAATGGACTTTGGGAGCCTTCTCCTCATGGAGGGATACTCTCTCAGCCTAGACACATGGGGGAGGGCCTAGGCCCTGCTCCAAATAGTATGATAGACTTTGAAGATCCCCATGGAAGACCTCACCCTCCCTGGGAAACAGAAAGGGGATGGGATAGGGAGTTGGTGGGGGTATGGGAGGAAGGGAAGGAGAGGTAACTGGCATTGACATGTAAAACAAGCTTGTTTCTATTTTAAATTTAAAAAAACCTAAAAAAGAAAATTTCAAGGGAAGATTACCTTAAGAAAAAGAAAGAAAAAGCAACATGCAGAAAGCAACCTTTCAGACTGAAGAGAAGTATGAGTGTAGCAGAGAGGTTATGGAAAGAAATATGAAGCCATAATTACTAAAACACAAAGTACCACTGAGAACACAAACATCAAAAATCGACAACACAAAGACTACAATTAACACACACACTTCAACAATTTAAAACTCAATGGCCTCAGTTCTCTAATCAAAAGACACAGGCTGACTGAATAGAAATAGAATCCACCTATCCTCTACAAGAAAAACATCTTAGTTTTAAAGATACTCGCCACTTTAAAGTAAAAGAATGAACAAAAATATTCCAATCAAGTAAGTCCAGGAAGTAAACAAGCATCATTTTGACAAAATCCAACATGATAAAAGTCCTAGAAAATATAGTCCTTTTAAGAACATACCTCAACATGTTAAATGCTATATTAAAAAAAATTTCTAGCCAACATCCTCTTCAATGGAGAAAAGTTTGAAACAATCACACTGAAGTCAGGAAGAAGAAAAAATGGGAAAGAAATCAAACTATGCCTATTCGTGGAAAACATGATACTATTCATTAGAGATTCCAACAATTCAGAAATGATAAATTTATCAGTGTGGCAGGATACAGAATCAATTTGAACAAATCAATAGTTTCCACATACATGCATACATAAAAAAACAAACATACAAAAGAGAATGTGGGCACACTTCCAATCACTGTAATTCAAAGAAAATAAAATATCTAACAATAAACATAAATGAGAAAGTGAAGGACCACTACAATGAATGTTTTAAACCTCGAAAGGCAGAGATATATACCCTGGTAAATGGAAGACAACATACCATGCTCATGGATTGTTAGAATTAATGTCATGAAAATCAAATTCTCTTAGTGCAAGCTCAATCAAAATCCCTATCTCATTCTTCACAGAAATAGAAAAAAAATCATAAAATCCTCATGGCACCAAAAAAGACCCCAAATAGACAAAACAATCCTGAAGCGAAAAAATACAGTTGGAAGGACTACTATTTCAATTCTTAAGATATATTGCAAAGCTATAGTAATAAACAACAATAAGGTACTGTCACAAAAACAGATGTGTAGACCAATGGAAAGAAAGAATAGTTAAGAAACAACTCAAAAAATATTCATTGTCCTTAGCTATTAGAGAAATGTAAAACAACTTTTAGATTCCATCTTACCCCAGTCAAAATGCCAAAGATCAACAAAACAACCAACAACAAACACTAGAGGGGGTGTGGGTAAAAGGGAACCCTCTCTCACTGTTGATAGGATTGCAAACTGGTACAGCCACTATGGAAATCAGTGTGGACAAGTCTCAAAAAAACTAAAATTAAATCCATCTTATGATCCAGCTATACCACTTCTTGGAATATGCCCAAAGGATGTGTCACCATGCTCCACACATAGTTGCTGAGCCATGTTTATTACAATAACTGTAAGTGGAAACAACCGAAATGTTCTACAACCAACAAATGGATAATGGAATGCACTGTGGAATACTATTTTAGCTGTGAAGACAAACAAAATCATTAACTACATGTTTGTAGGTAAACATATGAATGGAACTAGAGAGGATTATATCGAGTGAGGTAACCTAGATCCAGAAAGACAAATGGCATATGGACTTTTTCATAGAAGGCTCCTAACTCCAAATCTGAAGATGTGACTACACATGGTGGAGTAACTTCAGAGACAAGACAAAAAAATAAGGACCATTGCTGAGCTGGTGGCATAGGGGAATTAGGGAGCAATAAAAGGGAATGCCAGGACATGACTACTCTGATTAAAAGGCCCTCCCTTAGCATTAAATTTAAAACACACTTAGAGGAGGGTCCATTGAGGGTACTGAACCTTCACCATGGTTCAAACAACTTTCCTTCACTTCCTGTATAAGAAACAAAATCACTCACATATTATTGTAATGTTGCCAGGTTGCCTCTTTCCAAGCTAGAGGCTTCATTATTCTGAGTATTCTTTCTCAGATTGCTTTTGTGGGTTTTCTCATTTTGGTAGCTTTCCCGTGAGCTTGCTTATAGGCTTTTAGGCTGGGAAGACTGGCCATAAAATTATAAAATGAGATGACAGAATTGGCTCTGTCTTTTGTAAGCTAAAGCACATCTTCCTGGATGAATGGTGCTGAGGTAGTGGCAAGGGATAGCTGCCACATCCTATTGCTAGTTATGGTTGATGGTGCTACAGCTTTATATATAGCTCGATTGACAGTCTATGGTTTAGTTCATCAAAATACCATTCTAATACACACACACACACACACACACACACACACACACACACACACACATATCCCTTAAAATAGTCTCAAGTTACTTAGTACAGTGACCTGAAGTGAGCATCCTGGGCTTCTTACCCCACATATCTTAAAGTCACATAATTTGCACAGCAATAAAAAAGGTGGCCTCAGCTGTGCTTGCTATTTCATGGCACCACAGTATGATGAGGTGACTTAAGTTGACCTTCCTCATATGTGGGATAATGAAAGATTTTTCTGAAGGCTTGACGGTTTCATATTCTTTCACCTTAAGGTACAAGCTTTGGGAAAAGATTGAGACTAATTAGGGAGGTAGGGGGTCTTTAAGCAGTGTCTGGCATCTATGCAGAGTAAATTCAGTTATACCTGAGCATAGAGAATTTTTCTAGATCATGAATCTAAGCAGCATAGCTGGTGTAAGATGAGCTCCAGGGGAGAGCAGCAGTGTCAGCCAGGCAGCCTGTCAGTGCCACTGAGCATCACCGCCTGTTCTTACACTAAAGGGCCCCCAGGACAGCAGGGAGATGAGAAAAAAGTAAGGAAAAAAAGCTGTGCCAATCAGAAATAAGCAGAAGAGATAATCTAATTAAAACAGAGTAACTGAAGAGATTGCTTCCATTGCATTAGGGATATTTTTAGAAGCACCATGCTAGTATTTTATACAGGAAAACACCCACTGCTCTCACCAATATAATAAAAGTCTCTAGGCGCCTACTCAAAATTGGACATCAGCCAATTCCTTCCCATTCTTGCTTCTAATAGAAACTGGTTATGCTGTGTTTGCTACTTGACATTTCTGTCTCCATCTTTTCCATCGAGGTTCTTGATTCCATACATGCTGTTTAGGTGCCTTTCCATAATGATACTTTCCCCTTATTCTCATTTTTATCTCTACCAACTAAAAACACAGAATAAAAGCCACCAACACAATAAAAATTACATATGTATACTAGAGGAGAAGAGTTCAAGTCCGATATTAGTTTCTCAATGTATGAAAGGGCAGAGGCTTTAATTAAGTGCTCTTCCTACTTATAGCAATTTAATTTGAAAAGCTAAAGTTATTGATTAAAAAAAACATTAAAAAGCATCCAGGGTTCTGGTTCCAGGCCATTTCTGGCAGACCATTTACTCATGGAGTATAATTTTCCATTTCCTCCAGTACAATGAAACCCTTTATTAAATGCTTTCTCACTGTGGACAGATTGGTTTATAGTTGAAGCAAGCAGGGATTTATAATCCCTTGCTGCTATTTGCTTGCCCTTCAACTCAGACTCTGCCAACACCACATAGATTTATCTCTTTAGCTTTGAAAGAACTTTGGAATTGGGGTGGTTTTATTACACAAACTGAAGTAGACTCAACACAAGAGATTGTGACAACCAAGTAGAGCTTGGAAGGACTGATTAATTTCAATTTATTCAATATCATACATAAGATAAATGATAATGGAAGGCAATACCCTCAGGCTGCTTCAGTGTCCATACAACATGGAAGCTGGCTTTCTGTATCTTAAGCAACCAAGAAGTAAGTCAAGGAAAAAACTGTAGGGCCATTTATTCCCTACCTCTTAAACCACACACTGCCACTTCTGCAGAAGTGAGTCACTAAGACAGCCCATATTCATGAGGATGGAAATTAAGTTCAATCAGTATATCAGAGAATTTATTGATGTGTTTTAAAACCACCATTCACTTGCTTTTTAGTCTGCTTGTACTCCTCCTTCTATAAATATTCAAATATCTCAATCTTCCACATTATTCAAACTATGGTTCAAATTCTACCACTAAAGAGAGGTCCTTTTGACCCCACCCTATAAAATAGTCTCCTCCAAATGCTATTTTCTGCTTTAATTTCTTCAAAGCCATCCATTATAATATGATGTTCTATCCTGGATCACTTTATATCCTGACTCCTCCACCAGAGAAAAGTCTGAAGGCAAGAACTTTTGTGATTTATTCACTACTGCAATACTTAAACTCTAGGTATTCTTAAATCAACAATAATAATTGATTGGTTGAACTCATTTTTTTCTTATTAAACAAAAATTCTCTGGCCATGCGTTGGTGGCTCACACCTTTAATCCCAGCACTCGAGGCAGAGGCAAGCAGATCTCTGTGAGTTCAAGGCCAGCCTGGTCTCCAGAGCGAGTGCCAGGATAGGCTCCAAAGCTACACAGAGAAACCCTGTCTCGAAAAAAGAAAAAAAATCTCATATCCTTTATTCTTTATTTTGAAACAGGAGAATAGAGCAAAGGAAAATGGTTTATAATAGGATATAGGATGACAAGATTAATACAAGTTCTCAGATTCTAGGTGTTCCAATACTGATTTCCAAAATGAGTTGTCCTTATGAGTTCTTGGGAAAGAAGGGATGAGTTAAGTAGGAATAGATGTTTGAAGAATGGAAATCAAACAATTCAGTGAAGAATTCTGGACATTCTACAGAATATATGGGGCAACTCATCTGATCATATTGAAACGACATGCATGATACTAAAAGCCCAAGGACAGAGAAAATATCTAAAACAACAAGAAAGGATATATAAAAGAACAGTAGAACCACCCAAAGGGCCAAACAGAAAACATATTGGCAGTCCCAGCCAATATATTTTCATTAGGTTTTTTTTCCCACCTGAATGCATAACACTGAGTGGGGAAAGCAAGGGAAAGTGGTAATCAAAGTTCTTGAATTATTCTGACAAAGTTCACATTTATCCAAAGAGAAACGAAATTCTAACAAGAAGCAAGTATTATCCTCAAAAAATTAGATTTACCTTATCACCCCACTCTACTACTATTGAGCATGTATATTTACAAAGCAATCTGAGTCAGTATACTACAGAGGTAATTGTGCATTAATGTTTATTGTCTCACCACTCACAGTAACAAAAATAAGGAATGAGTCTAAATGTCTCTCATCAACTGAATAAAGAAAATGATATATATATATATATATATATATATATATATATATGTGAATTTTATTTGTCCATAAAGAAGAATAAATCATATTATTTGCAGGGAAATAGATGTAGCAGAAGGTCATCATGTTAAGTGAAACAAGTCACACTTGGACAAGTATTAAATGTTTCCTCATATGTAGAAACCAAAAGGCAAAAAAGGTGTTCTCAAATCATAAAAGGGACTTGAAAGGGACCAGGAAATAAAGAATGGGTGCAAAAGGAGGGCAAGAGAAAATAGTATGAAGAGTAGGTATGATTAAACACAATATATATATGTGTGTGTGTATGTGTGTGTGTATGTGTGTGTGTGTGGGGGGAAATGTCATAGTGAAATTTATCCATTTGTGAATTTAATGTGATAATATTTTTTAAATGTTTATTTACAAAAACAAGCAAGGGGAATGGAAGATGACTCAGTGTGTAAAGCACTTGCTGTGCAAGCATGATGACCTGGGTTCAATACACAGCATTCAGGTAAAAAAAAAAAAAAAGCCAGACACAGCAGCACACATCTGTAATACCAGCACCAAGAAAGTGGACACAAAAGGATGTCTGGGATTTTCTGGCCTGTCTGTCTGTAGTGCCAAACTGGCAAGCTTGAGGTTCAGTGAAAGACCCTGTCTCAGAAACTAATGTGGACAGTGGTTAAGGAAGACACCCAATGTTAATGTCTGGCCACACACGTTCATCCATATGTGAACACACCACACACACACACACACACACACACACACACACACACCGTAAATTTATCATGAAAAATTAAGAAAAGAAAAACCAAATGACAGAATAAAGGTGGGAAACAAGAAAAAAAACTTTAAAGATACAGCTGACTTAATTATCTAGGTCAAAGGCAACAAAGTGGGGACTCTGAGTCACAAACGTGTTATGGCTGTACTTGTGGTTGAGGATGAGCTCTGTACTGGGACTCTGCTTTGGAATGGCTGTGAAAGAAGGAACATGAAAATCCCTGGAGAAGAAAGTTACAAATCTCTTTGAATCTTCATATGTCCATCTGTTCTCCCCTGATGTACCTCAAGTTCAGGAATTCTGTCTCGGAGTCCTCAGCTCAAAGCTTGTTGGCTTAAACGTGGTAGAGTAGTAATAATATTTAATAGATGAATGGAAGAACAGTTGTATGGATAAACATGTAACAATGCAATTATTAAAGCTGCCAAAAGGAAGGCTAACATGAGGTCTTGTACAGATATGACTGATGAAGTATATCTAGCTCTGTGCAAGTGGTGAAATATTCATTTAGAGGGAGATGTTCAAAAGCTTGGAGTCATTTTCTATCTGTGTGTCTGAATGCTGGTGTCTTTTCTTAATGAGTGGGACTCTAAATCACAGCTCCTAGTTGATTTCCCCTTGCCTTCTTTGCATCTATGCCATTCCTATATAAACCTGTATAACTTATTGGGAACCAATAGCCTCAGGAACACTTTGGTCTCTTGATTGCCCAAGTCCCACTCTAAGCTGAGAATACTGATCAGGTAGGAAAACAATAAGAATCTTAACATTTAATAGCAGGGATTTTGAATAAACACTGATAAGAAAATGATTTCTTGAGGGAATCACAGATAACATATCAAACTTGCAGGACACCATCTCTCTACAATATTACTAACCACTAGTGAAACTTCATGCCTTTTGGAAACCAACAAGCCTGTCTCAGACTTGAGTGTGAACAAGAATTATGTGACTATCCCATTCATGCATTCCAGTACAGTGAGACTGGATAAGGCATTGTCATCTGATTTTTAACAAGCATCCTTAGTGATTGTCATGTGGATGATTTCACATGTTGTTGGGCATGCTACATGAAACTTTTGCCCAAAGGATTTCAGCACTGGAGACTTATGGACAGAAATCTGGACAAGAAGGGACTTACAAAGTCTTGTGAAATGTAGCAAAAACACTGGGATTTCTTACAATATTAGTTTTTGAAGGGGGACGCAGTGAGACAAGACAGAGGCAACAAATACCAAACCACTACCATGTAGCAGAGAATCTCTGCCATTTAGTTATTGCCCCCTCTAATTATAGCCATAATACCTCGGAGGGGGGGTAATTTAAGCAGACTACTACAGAGATTGCTCCACTAGTGACAGAACATGTGAGAAAGGCTTTATACAATGCAGGATACAGCCAAGTTCCACAAAAGTAGCTCTGGCACTAGAAAATATGTTTTGTATCAAATAAAATGAACCACATAAATGCAATGTAGCATTAGTTGAGAATATTTTATTGTGAACATCAAGTGAAAATTATCTTAACTATATTGATAAAAATGCTGCATAAAAAGCAAAAATTTAATGTTCTTTCCTAAGAAATGGGATCAGCTATTCCCTGGGCTCTTACAGTGTAGCGGAGCAGAAATTGCCTCAGGGCACACTCACAGGCAACTAAGAATCCACACCAGGCCTCTGTCCAGAAACTCATAAAGCACCTTGGCTGACCCTTTTCCATCACCTCCTAAAAAGACAAAAATGCTGTCACTAGCTTAGCCATTAACAAGCACACGATCAATTCTTTGATTTTCTTTAAAGCTGGTTTATATATGCCCTAGAGAAGAATTAACAATCTTGTCACGTGTGAACCTCATACTCTTTCAATCTCACCATAAGAAAAACCCCTCTAGGTCCCAGCATCTATTCAGAAAGTCACAAAGTTTCCAGCATCCTTGAAGTTTGCCCCAATTCGCCTGCAACAAAAATGTCAAAGACACTAGTGGGCTTTTTTCTTTTATCCTTTCTTTTCTTTTCTTTCTTTCTTTTTTTGACAGGAACTATATTTTTGGTGCCCACAAAGCATAGGGAAAGATGGAAGCCCTACGCTAGGGAGAAGGCTTTAAAATGTAGACACATCTGTTACTGGTCTCAGACAGAAAGCCCAGGACTAGCCTCAGCAATCTTCAGTGGCCTCCTCTTTTATCTAAGAAGCAGGCAATAATTGATTTGACCTGCTTTATGGGGACAATCTTCCAGGCATGACTGAGTGCTAATTGCTACTAATGAGGTGGCATTTGAAACTGGCTGTGGTCTTCAGCTTTCTGTCCTCTTTACTCCAAGCAGCATTCAAGCCACTGGTTTGTAAGGAGAGCTTTCAGCAAGCCCTCACCCAGAGCAAGCTACACTTCCTCCAGCTTCAGAAGGTTGTGTTAAGAAGGGCAAATTGCACTGACTTTCAAAAGAACGATCTGGCTGAATGAGCAGCTTCTCGAGATGTACGGAGGCAATGCAGCTCCTGAGGAAATGATTTCTAAATGTTACAAGATTGCTGGAAATTACTTCCATAATGACTTTTACTGGTTTTGCCCATTTACAAACATCCGTCTCTCTTGCCCAGAGGAAAACCCACAAGACACTTCCATGAGAGGATGTTTTCTTCATGTTTTGCATCAATTCCCTGGTGTTACAAAATTAACATGTGGTGCCACCCTTATAAATGATAGTCACTTGTCAGATTCATTTTATCTCTAGAAGAGCAAAAGCACAATCCTTTTGAGCAACTGTGAAATAAGAGCAAGCACCAAAAGATAATACAAAGATCTAAAGAGCAGAGCAACAACACCCCCTGTAAGGGTCATATTGGAAATATTTTAGTATTTATGAGCAGTAGACTTTGCATCACTATGACTGCCCATAGACCACCTATAAGGACATGGATACAGTCTAGTATAACTTTGTTTACAAAAGCATAGCCCAATGACATTTGGTCTGTGTCCCATCTCTGCCAACTCCTGATGTTCAGTAAGATTTTGTCTAATTTATAAAATCTGGTTATATAAAAAAATGTAACCACAAATATCCTAATCCTTAAATCTCCCGTAATTTCTTATTTTAGTTGGTATTGTGAAGGTATAATGAGAACCATATTCTTTTTATGAACCTTTGTTTCCTCACTTGTCAAAAAGGGGAGGTGAATTCTTTCCAATACCTATCAATCAAAACACTCCCAATTCTAATCTCAATATTTTGACTATTTTGTTCTTTTTTCTTTTCTTTTATTTGATACTGAGAATTGAACTCAGGATGCCATGCATGCTAAGGAAGCACTTTACCACAAAGCTATATCCCAGCCCTTGGCCATATAGATTAACTTCACAAGTATAGCAGATGAGACCATAGAGAGATTTCACATGTTCCACAGTAATCCGTACCATTGAATACAAATGATATTCAGAATATCTTCAATAAACCAGAACCTCTATGGATAAAGGCTGACATGAGCAAGACCATGTGTGACTTCTAATGCCAGGGAACTAACAAAGATACTGAATTTCAAACCAGGAATTCATTCCTTTGTGCTTGCTGCCAATGTCTACATCCTTGTCTTCCAATGTCTCTCCTCTGTGATTCCTAAGACAAATTCCACTTTCATGCCACATCTTTCACTTGTTCTACTTTCTTCAGTACTTAATGATTCAGTCAGCACACATATGGTGCATCACTGTAGAACTAAAGTTGTTGTATAATGTGTTGTTTTTCTATATTGTAGTTTGGTGAAACAATTTAAAACCTTCTAGATTTCCGTGAATATGGTAAACTATATGTACAACTTAGCTGGAGACAAAAGAACTGAAATATAATTATGACTTGTTTGTGCAGTAGTTTTGTGCTAATTGAAAACAACAAGAAGTAATAGGTTGAAATGAGTGCCTTAGGTGATGCTTCTATGGGTACTGTAGAAAAAATATGTTCTGTAATTAAGACTCTATGCTTTGGGTTATTTCTAATTTCTGTCTTTATTTTACTATTTAGCTACCAATGCTAACAAATTCCTGGGAACATTGAGTTTGGAAACCATAGGGCTGTTACGTTTACTATATATGTGCTTTGTGTTAGTCAAGAACAAATTCCTTTTTAGAACTTCAGGTTCCTTTAGTGCTACTAGTATTACAAATGTGCGAGGGAATATATTCAATACAGTAAAAGCAAAATGAATTCATAGTGTACACATGTTGTACAATTCCATAAAAGGATTCAATACAATACAGGAGATCAATACAATAGAAGTGCCAATGCTTCCTAATCAGTCTGAAAAATGGATCCAGGAATTCCTCCAAAGAGTTCTTGATGTACAGAAGGGAATAAACTGATGTTAGCCAGCATTTCTCATTGAGTGTATAATAATTTTTGAATAACTATCATTAACAATCTTATACAGGACAAAAATTATCTTTGTTGGTCCCTTGGCAACTCTTATTGTATGTACTTCATTAATTGGTTAATTCCACCAGATTCTTTTTGACTGTAGACTCTGTAACTCATCTTTGCTTTCTCAGAATATCTAGCTCAATATTTATAAATGTTCAGTATTTACTAAATAAATAAGACTGAGTATTGGTCTAAACTATAGATGCTTGAAATGCTATTGTAGAATAAAGCATCTTTCCTATACATACAGAGCAAATGTTCTAAATCAGAAGCATTGTATTTGGCTCTGCTTTTACAAGAAATAGCTTTTTATTTGACTTAAAGTAGATTCCTTTGGGGGGTGGTTCTAGACAGGGTTTATCTATGGATTTGGAGGCTATCCTGGAACTAGTTCTTGTAGACCAGGCTGTTCTCAAACTCACAGAGATCTGCCTGCCTCTGCCACCTGAGTGCTGGGATCAAAGGTGAGCATTACCATGGCCTGGCTTGAGGTAGGTTTCTATGGTTTAAATTTTCTCTATTTTTAGTGTAAGTTGATTGAATTGGATGATGTGTATAACGGGTCTTACTTTGGAACACCAGAAGGTGAATAATAAAATGGAGATTTTCTATTAATTATGAAAACTTGCCCTTAGATTAGATTTGTTCCCAACTACCTCTTAAGACTTAAATTAACTCATTTATATTAACCTATGTTCCTTCCATGTGGCTTGTTACATCTCCTCAGTGCCATACATCTGACTTCCTCCCCGTCCGGCTTGTGAATTCCTGTCTTAGATTCTTTCCCAGAGCCCCTATGTCTGCCCGGAAGTTTGCCTACCTTCTACCACTTAGTTATTGGCCATTCAGCTCTTTATTAAACCAATAAGAAGGTGCATTAGGCAGGTAAGATTAAACAAAGTTGCATCTTCACACAGTTAATGAAAAAGATTATCCCAACAGATATTGAAGGTCATTTCAAGTTCTAATTTCTTACGACTAACACAGAAGTATGTTTACATTAACTCATGATCAAGTTTTCATTCTTTATTATGATAATAAAGACATATTTTGGGTAGTAGGAAAATGGTCAAAGAATATCTTGCAATGAAGAATGAAAGATCTTTTGAAAACTTCAAACTGGCCATACATGATAATTAGTGAAGCTACTCACCAGAAATCTAGCTTTTTCTCCCTTCTTACTGACATGGAAACAGAAATTAGATACGGCTATATCACTAACTTTGGCCAAGGAATTATGAGGAGCAGCATCATGTGTCTCTTCTAGGAGAGAGCTTTATTAATATAAGAGTAATCCTGAAAACATACATGCAAGTAACATTACATTGACTGAACAGGTTGTATTTAGAGACATATACTTATATACATATATGCATGCAATAACAATTATCCAAAAAGAGGTCATGGATTTGAGGGGAAAATAGAGTTGTATGAGAGGGTTACAGAAAAAAGAATAGAAAGGAAGTGATGTAAATATATTATACTCTTTCTCTATGTGTGTATAATATATGTAATATGTGTGGGGGTTGTAAGCATACACTTTGCCATGTTTTCTGTAACTGTATCATGGTGCCGCAAAATGTTCCTGGACAAAGATGATCCCACGTTGAGGATAACGGGGAATGAAATTCTCAGCCAACTTTCAATTAATGTGAATCAAAAGCAAGAAATGAATTTTCACTGGTTTATGCCTCTAAAGAGAGGGGATAATCTTTACCACTGCAAGGCAAAGCCTGATCCAGATCATCCCCACTCCATTAGTATCATTCTCGGATTTAGCAATGGTTAGTTAACTACTACGATACATCAGTCATCCATATTTACTGGGAATATGCTGCCAGAATTCAGGCATTACAAATGTTATAAGATGTCTTTTAAAAAGGGATATAATCCACCCAGTTTGCCCTTAGGTCTCCAGAGCTTGGAATGATTTTTCCCTTGCTGTGAATTATAGAAAATATAAAGTTATCTCTACTATAAAGTTATGCTTGCTTTCTTATATCTTATATAGAACTGAACTGGAGTTTTATTATTAAAGAGAAAAAAGAATTGGTGGTAAAGATATTGACTTAAAAGCTGGATATAAGCTGTGCGTTTGTGGTGCACGCCTTTAATCCCAGTCCTTGGGAGGCAGAGGCAGGCAGATCTCTGTGAGTTCGAGACCAGCCTGGTCTACAAGAGCTAGTTCCAGGACAGCCTCCAAAGCCACAGAGAAACCCTGTCTTGAAAAAAGATGGATATAACTTGATTTCACTGATCCAAACAGGTGAAGTAAAGTTGAAGAGAGCTGAGACATTTTTTTCCTGCTGGTATACAAACCAGCCACTTTATCAAACTCAGCCTTTTGAATGATAGTATCATTTCTCAAGCAGGGTGAATATTTTAAATGTACAACATTTCAGTTAACACGCCAGCTTTAAACTATAATTTGCTGCCATTTTGTATTAACATTAATTATTCATTATTTCATGATAATTATACCATAATGACAATTATTTCCATACACAGTCTTTTGGGGAATGTGAAAGGGAAAGATAAATATTTGACTGTATGCTGTGAATGAAAATTTTCAATTATGTTACTTTTATAAATATTTTAATTGATATGAAGCATTAATAAATAAATTTGCTTAACTCATGAGAGTTTATGAACTGTCACAAACTAAACACACCTTTGTAATAATCAACCAGATCAAGAGACAAATATGATCAACATGATGAAGTTCCTCCTCTGCCTTGTACCCATTTCTGATCCCTTTAATCCCAAGAGAAACCACTATCCTCATGCTAATAGAATACACTGACTTTGCCTGCTTTGAAGTTTATTTTTCTCTGAGCATTATGCGTGTAAGATTCATCTATATAACTGTCTGTAGTTGTAGCTACTTCATTTTCATTATGCACAGTATTGCATAGCATGAAAATACAATAACATATTTATGTATTCTAAGTGGCCAGGCTAATAGGAACTTAGGTAGTTTGCACTTTAGGGCTTATTGTGAATGATGACACTGTGAATATTCTAGTGGTATCTGTGTTTGTATAGTATAACACACACAACTGTGTCTTTTAGGCATGTAGGTAGGAGTGAGATTTGATGGGGCAAAGAAATGTATGTGTTCTATTTTTAATAAATACTGAGAAACACTTTTACAAAACTGTCATGTGATGGATGGCAAAAATTGCCACAATTTTCTACCTCTTTTTTAATTCATATAAATTTACAATATGATTTTGCAGTACTCTTCTTTGTTTTTTGTCCTGGGTAATTGTTCAGGAATACTGTTCAATGTCTACATAAGCAAGCTGGATGGCAAAAACCATGTAGCTGAGTCAACTCTGTCATCCCAATCAATAACTTCTCAGCTAACAGTAACACATGTAAAAGGCTGTTGCATGAGTGGGGCTCTCTTAGACAACCTTAGACAGGCCTTCATGGTTTATGAATAATACTGTTCAGAAGACACAGAGTAAATATTCCCATTCCAAAAGGGAAGAATGGCATCATAACAAAGAACAACACAGCCAAAGCAAGACCAAAACACAGCCAGTCAAACAAATAGCTTTACATACCCATATCTAGTACCTGAAGTTTATGATGCTATCATCTGGGTTCCAATGGACTCATGTAACCCTGCCCCTCCAGTTACCTGGAGCTCAGTTACCTGCAACATTTGAGACATTTCTCTTAGGTTGACTCCCACTTGGTATCTCTTGCTTTCCTTGGTAAACATAGTACATTTCTGACATCTCCAGTATCCCAGTGAACTTATTGCAACTTAGGCTTTACCTTCACACCTTCATCCATCCCATTCAAGATCCATACAGGGAAACAGACCCTACTACATGGCATCTGGGCTCAAAAGCTTTCTGGAACCTTAGTGTGAGCCCCCATGGCCCATCATTCTTACATTTTACCTCTCTGAACCAACAACACTATGTAGATAATGATAAATTCTACCAGCTCAAACTGTGGCCCGTCTCTCTTGGATTAAAATTACAATGGCTATGTGTTTCTTTACAGATAAACCTGGGAAATACTACTCCAATCAGCCCAACACAAACAATGTGTTTGTGGCTAAGGAGCTATCTTTGTTCAGGAACTCTCCTTTCAAATAAAATGTTCATAACTGAGCTTGCATGTTTACACCATGAAGCCCTCCATGGATATATAGTTTTTAAAATATCATGGTAATTAGATTAATGGTTACAGATGTTCTGTCTATGTCAGATTTGTCTGCAAATTTAAACTCACTCATGCTCCATTTCTCACCAAACTGCATAGTTCTCATGTCTTTCTACTCCATTTTTTGCTCTATCATCAAATATCTGGTAAAATACAGTGAGCAATGTCCATGCCACAATCAAAATAAGTTTCTGCTTGGAGCTTTCCTTTGCCATACAATCCTTGTGGAAGGATAATGAATATTGTCAAATAGCTCTTACTGACTTTTTGGGAACAATTAGCAACAACTATTCTAAAACTGATAGAATTAAATTCATAAAAAAGACAGTCTGGATTCTTCCACGTATTGTAAGACAAACTCCCATTTCTGGAGATTTTACCTTCTACACTGATGCCAACAAATCAGGTAAGGCAGGTTATAAAGCAGGTGAGGTAAGTAAAGTAGTTCAAAGTCCATATACATCTGTACAGAAGGCAGAATTATATGCCATTCTCATGGTACTTAAGGATTTTACAGAACCTCTTAATATAGTTACTGATTCCCAATATGCAGAGAGTCTTGTTACACATTGAGACTGCAGAATTCGTTCCTAATAATACAGAATTAACCTCATTGTTTTTACAATTACAGGAAACTATCAGAAACAGAAGTAATCCTATATACGTTACACATATCAGATCCCAAACGGGTCTGCCAGGCCCACTAGCACAAGGCAATGAGGAGATTGATCGTTTATTAATTGGAATTGTGCTAGAAGCTTCAGAATTTCATAAGAAACATCATGTAAATAGCAAAGGTTTGAAAAAGTGCATCTCCATCACTTGGCAACAAGCCAAAGAGATAGTAAAAAACTGTCCTATTTGTTCCTTTTATTACCAAACTCCATTGCCAGCAGGTTATAATCCTAAGGGTATTCAGAGAAATGAGGTTTGGCAGATGGATATCTTTCACTTTACAGAGTTTGGAAATTTGAAATATGTGCATCATACTATAGACACTTTCTCAGGGTTCCAAGGGGCTACTGCTTTTACCTCTGAAAAAGCTGATTCTGTGATTACACACCTGCTAGAGATGATGGCAGTTATGGGTATACCTGCACAAATAAAAACTGACAATGCTCCAGCATATGTCTCTACACAATTGGAACTATTTTTCAAATATTATAACATAAAGCATGTTACTGGTATACCACACAATTCTACAGTACAAGCAGTGGTTGAGAGATCTAATAGAACACTTAAGGAGATGCTCAACAAACAAGCTTGTAAGACTAACCCCCCCAAACATAGGTTGCATAGTGCTTTATTAACACTAAATTTTCTTAATGCCAATGAGAAAGGACAAACAGCTACAGAAAGACACTGGACTACGGAGAAAACTGCTGAACTGAATCAGCCGGTATACTTCAAAGATGTACTATCCTCTGTATGGAAACCAGGACATGTGTTACGTTGGGGTAGGGGTTTTGCATTGGTTTCTACAGGAGAAGAAAAACTTTGGATACCATCAAAGTTGATCAAGATTCGAGTGGAAAAGGAAAAACCTCTCGACGAGGACAAATGACAGGTATTCTACTAAGGTATATCTCATAAACTAAATAGAAACCTCCCAAAGGAAAGGGAAGTGTTTTGCTTTTATCTTCACAGGAAAACTCATCTCCAGAAGGCAAAGGACACTTCATGGGTAGTTACTTAAAAAAAAAGGTAACTATAACCATCAAACAAAAGTAACGTGCCATATGGTAAACTTTACAGCTGTCTCTCAGAGAACTCTATTTCTCTTTATTTCCTAGTCCCTATTCAATTAAACCAATGCTGGATTTAGAGGTGGATTTGGCTTTCCTCCTCTAAAATCCAAGCACGTTATTTAACTAAACTTTAGTGTTTCTGTATTCTATCAAGAAGCCAATTGATGTAATACAGAATAAAAGAAGAATTTGGGGACTGTCTTTGTCTTTTCTTGGATCTTTCTCTGAAGGTGTACACCCTCTCATAATTGTTATACTCTCATGGTTGCATTCCCTAGCATGTGTACATACACAAACAAACATTTCTCTGCTAACTGTTTATGTTTGAGTCCCACACAGCCAATGAAGAGCTGCCTGTCAGCAATCCCTGGACACCACGGAAAGAAAATGGGCCACACCTCCTTGACTGCACTGGATCCAATTTGCTCCATTTCAACTGACACTCCCACCAGAGCTTCGGGTACTGACTTCAATCAAGTTGAGGATTTCAAGCGAGATCTTCAATCAAGCAAATCCCATCTAACATGGACTGGATACAATTCATTCAAGACTTTCACTATACTAACATTTTCTTCCTACAGGACCCCACAAGGCTATCATCGTCCCATTTCAGTAGGAAGTAACTTGGAGGATGCTATACTCCCTTCCCCCATTGTTGTCTGTAGGGAGCTGTCCCTGCATTCTCCATTACAATGATTCTCCCTACAGTTGTCACTTAGGATAGTGTATATACCTAGTTAGGGATAGCTTCCTATTGTTTATGGTTGGGATTGGAAGGAGATGTTCAGGCTTGGACACCTCTCTCAGATGACTTTAGGGTTTAGTTAAAATAGATAGTTAGGATGTGACATAAGCAGATTGTTGTGTCTTCTATATTTCATCTTTATGATTGTTAATTTTGGATACTTCACACTGTTCAGTTTTAATCCTCTTTTAGACTAAAAGGGGAATTGTAGGGGAACCTGTAGCCACGCCTGCTTAGGGACTGGCTACAGGTCTGGCCTGTGAGGTCGTGGTCAGGGTGACGTAGAGTAAGAGTTTGAGTTGGCTGAGTTTTGCTTTCAGTTTTCACCCCCTTTCGGCTTGCGTACAGACCGCTGCCACACCAGCTGGCTAGGTCTCTCTGTAAGTAAGGCTTTTCCCTATTAAATACCCTTATATTTCTTCTTGGCTCCATATTGGTAATTTCCCACTATACCATTACTTTTGGACTCAGTCATGATGAAGTGTTTTGGACACTGGCAGAAAATATCCAAATGCCTTGCTAGAATGTCTCATGAATAGTTTCTAGTCCAGTTTCCAGTAGAGGCCCTTTGCTCTGAGGCCTCAGAAGCACAGGCTTTACTGTTCTGTTATCATTCTGGTCTTCTGAACTCACCCAAAGATTGCTCAGTGAGCTCTATGTATAGCATTCTCTACCTTGAAGCTCTAAACCTTCCAATATCCCAAGTCAAAGCCTATTGCAAAGGCCTATAAACCACGTTGTCAGGTTTCTCACTTCAATAGCAGTATCTCCACTTATCAGTACCAATTTTTTACATTGGTTATGTTTCTGATTGTTCATACAAGATACAAGACATGAAGAAACTTAAGGGAAGAAGGGTTTATTTAGGTTTCTGATTGAGGGTAGAGTCCATGAAGGTAGGGAAGGCATGGTGACAGAAGTAGCCTTCTGCTGTGAAAACAAATGCATGAGGCTGTTTTCTTACATCTCAGAAGATCAGGAAAGAGATACAGGACAGGAAGTGGGCCTGGGCTTGTTCTTCAGAGATTCAGTTCTTTAAGATAAGCCCTCATCTCCTAAAACTTCCATGGCAGTCTAAAACATTGCCACCAGCTGGGCACCTGGGATTCGAACACACAAGACTTTGGGGAACATTTCACATTTAAACTATAACATGGGCTGGCCAAATTTTATTATGCTTGGTATTTACAGATCTCTTGACCTTTAACACTCATCTTTTATCATATTTCTCTGTATAAACTTTGTCTAAGTTGATGCCAATATCATGCACATGAAAAAAAGGATATGAAAAATGTCAGGCTGGAAGAGCCAATTTTAGGCACACTGAAAAGTTTTCGGGCCTTACACAGTAAGAAGTGAATAGTATATCATGATCCTTCAAAGCACATGGGCATGTAATTTTGAAAAATTTTCAATGTTTATCAAAAGAACTGACAACTGGTTAGCAGAAAACATGGAAGGGTCAAGTCTTCCTCCCATTATCATCAGATATTTCTGTGCAAGTAGTATCTTCTAGCATCTTCTTCCCAAATAGCACATACTAGAAAAAATACTAGATGTGTTTATAAAGAGACCAGCACTAAAATCCGGATAAACATTGCTTCACTTCTTTTAGGTACAATTCACTTACCCTTTGCTGAGTAGTGAAAGATCAGGATGTATACAAAATCTGTACAGGGTGTGGGGGAGCATCCAGACCTGACTAGAGATGACAGGGGAATTAAGAAAGAACAGACACATATATACAAATACAGAAAGCTGGGATCAGGTGCTCTGTGTGTGCTCTAAAGGAGTTAAAACAGCTTTGATCCTCAGTGTGTTTATTAAGTATACCAGATGAGAGTATAGCTAGTCTCAGGAGGATGCTTCTAGGAGAATAGTCTCAGCATGTAATTATCTGGGAGAAGGAAGTTAAAGTTGCTACTTTTTGCACACACTGTCAGTATTCCCACCCAGACCCGAGGAAGGCTTTGTCATCCCTCTGAGCTTGACCTGTGGGTGGAGAGGCTTTGCCAATATTACATGGTTCCAAGTCCTTGACATAGCCATTCCTGTGTCAATGATACGCATTCACTCATGACTTCATCCTCTGTACATACCCACTCAATGATTCCTTGGCTTTCCGTGTGTGTGTGTGTGTGTGTGTGTGTGTGTGTGTGTGTGTATGTATGTATGTATGTATGTATGTATGTATGTATGTGAGATACAGAGAGACAGAGAGACAGATAGACAGACAGACAGAGAAAGACACAGAGAGAATCTTTAGAAAGCAGCTAACAAAGGAACACATAAACAACTATACTGCTGCAATGTTGATATTGTCAATTTTTCCTACCATGACAACTGACATATCACAATGTTTTTTTCCTTTCATAGCCCTAACAAAGTTGGTCTGGGAAAAACTTTCTAAAATGCCAATCTCAATAAGTCATCAAATATCTCTATTCTCAGCACTTCAAAAATACAAAGTACAAAACAAGCTACCTTCTATTTTGAGGACGAAGGATAAAATAATAACCCACAAGCCTCACATAAAATGTAGAAGGGAACCGGGTGGTGATATCACATGCCTTTAATTCCAGAACTTGGGATGCAGAGGCAGATGGATCTCTGAGTTCAAGGCCAGCTTGGTCTACAGAGTGAGTTCCAGGACAGTCAGTACTACATAGAGAAACCCTGTGTCAGGGGTGGGAGCATGCAGTGGGTAAAAGGGGCTGTGAGCTGTAAAAGAAGAAAAATTTCAAAGGGGAGGATGGAATCTTGATAGAAAGGTGAGGTCAAGAAAGGAGTAATATAGCCAAAAAAAAAAAAGAAATTTCCAGAAGAAATTGTAGAATAGGTAGTGTGTCACTCAGAATGGGAAACAGATTCTCAGGGAACATTTACATTGACTAATGCAGGGTGGAGACTGGAAACATGGGAAAGAACACTGGGATTTAAGACTAGCAAATCAGGGGGAAACATCTGTCACAGGATTATGTGGTAGTGGAAAATCTTATACAGTTGAGTAAGTATTGTCAGTTTAGTTAGATACTGGAAGAAGAAAGATCGGACTAAGGTGAGAAAATTGGGTCAAAGAGGGCAGGGTTTCATTATAAGTCAAAAAGAGGCAACTTGCAAGAGTTAACATGGGCAGTTGCCATAGGAAGTAGGATGTGTGTTAGGAAGAGAGCATTTCAATAACAGAAGTAACTAGACTTTGCCATTGAAGTAAAGGAACGAAATTAAAAATGACTCCAAAGCAAAACCTTGTGTGACTAGGTGAAGAGTGGGCCCATCAACAGGGAAGCACTGCTTGTCAAGGGAAAGCATGATATTTCTGTGACCAAATTGGTGTTTGGGACTATCCTGAAGGAAATTTTATTCTATACCAAAACCCAGAAAGAACAGCATGCTAGAAGAGGAGTTGGGTATCATCCAGAAATATAGCTCAAATAATCTTGCATCATGAAAATTAAATATTCTGAGTCATCTAGGAAGTGGGAAAGGGAGAAGTGAAGTTTTAATAGGCCTGTAGCAATTTATAACACTAAATTATAATTATATAATTATATATATATATATATATATATATGAGAGAGAGAGAGAGAGAGAGAGAGAGAGAGAGAGAGTTGAGTTGTCTAGGAAAAACACATCGGATATCAGCAATGAAAAAAATTTGTCTGGGATTCTGTCCAGGAGCACAAATCTTTCTTGCTTGTTGCTTTAGGCTCTAAACCTCCTTCCTAATTTTGGGGCAGCTCCCAGTTTCTGCCTAGTTCTCTCCAGCTCTGACTTCAAAGCCTGGCTCTGTTTTTCAATTCACAGAGTTTCAAAAATAAGCCCACTTTCTCCCATTTTATGCTCTCACTCTTCTTTTTGCAGGCACAAAACCAGACGAGTAATAAATGGTAAGGATATTGTATACTTAACATGAAATCTTTAAAATGTTGACATTCATTATCACTGATCCTCATGTAAATATCAGGTTATGACATATTGAAAATGGTTCATACTGGCTCTTGGGAGCCAGCTGTCAAACGTTAAGAGGGTTCACAAGTTGGAGGTTAAACATAGATTTTATTAAAAGTTGAATTATATATATTGACACCAAATAAGTTATCAAGAGCAAAGATAATATGCAAGTCAATCATGTCCTATCTTACTATCATCTATGTGCTTGAAGTTATTTCCACGTATTTGCATGGCAGAAACACCACGTAATGATGGACTGCTGTGCATCACCTTTTAGCTCTACATGAAGTGGTAGTAAACTGGCCACGATGGCAGAATTTAATGCAAATTGCAGCATTTTCATTTCTCTTGGAACAGTGGTTCTCAACCTTCCTAATGTTGTGACCCTTTAATACGTCTCCTTACGTTTCGGTGCCTTCAACTGTAAAATATTTTGTACTTCATGGCTGTAATTTTGCTGCTGTTATGAATCGTAATGTAAATATTTTTGGAGATAGAGGTTTGCCAAAGGGGTAGCGACCCACAGGTTGAGAACCACAACCTTAGGGATCTAGTTCTTAAACATCTACCAGTTACTACTACTGACATGTGTGTGCAAATGCATGGCCAAAGCAAAGAAACTATCATAGACAGAAGCATTTTGTTAGAGTCTCTGCTCCATGCTTTGTTGATAGAGAAATCCTGAGCAAGTCACTAAATCCCTTTTGAGATTTTGAGAAAGGGTGTCTTGGTACTCTTTTCCCGGGATAATGTGTCTTAAAACCACTGTTCATACAGTCTTCTGAGAATTCATCTTCATCATTATTTTTAGGTATTAGACTGCCCACAAATGTGTGGGTGGTACTGTTGGTGAAGGCATGCCTAATACAGTCTAATATATTTAAGCTGTACCTGCTATGATTTTGATGAGATGTTTGATGCTTATAGAATCAGCACTTTAACCTCTTCTTGATAGCATATGGTCCATATGTTATTATATCCTAATTTTATGGAGGAATCATGGCCCTGTGTCAGACCAGCAATACCAAGACACAGCCTTTATGATCTCATTTTCTTCCTCACATCAGAAGAAAGTCTCCCAAAAACTTGTTATGAAAACACTATGATACATATATATATATATTATATATATAATATATATATATTATATATATATAATATATTTGGTTTTTTCAAGACAGGATTTCTCTGTGTAGCTTTGGAGCCTATCCTGGCACTCGCTCTGGAGACCAGGCTGGCCTCGAATTCACAGAGATCCACCTGCCTCTGCCTCCTGAGTGCTGGGAATAAAGGCATGTGCCACCAACGCCCAGATGATATCCATATACTTTAAATAAAACTCAATCAATACACATGTTTTCTAATAAAGAAAAAGGTAAGTGTGTATGCATTTGCTTTCAGAATAGTATCATGAAATACATAAAACAGATTGTAACTATTTTTAGAGATTTATAAGCTAAAAGAAATCTCTAGGATGAATTTTTCCAAACAAAAACAAATATATATTGCAAGACTGTAGAAAATGATTTGCATTCTACATGATGACATTTTACCAAACCATCTGTAAAATTTATTTTGATGGGTTTCAGAGCCAATGTTTTGAGTATGGCAAGTACATTTAAGTGATTTGTGTCAGCTTGTATGATTGGATGGTTGGCCTACTTAATGTTACCACCTGTCTCAATCATCAGTTCTTATTAATTCTTATTTGATAAAGAATACCATATACATTTCAAATACCAAATGTCTCATTTTTATTTACAGATTCATATATATTTCAATCTATTGAATATTTTTGCAATGAATTAATATTCTCCATAGTTTATCTGTTCATGCAATTCTTTATCATTTCTGTGATAAAATGTGTATTTTTTCTTATGAAAAACAAGCATGAAACCTGGATGTATTCAATAGATTCCAGATTCCAGACAATCAAGAAACAGTTAAGAATGCATACACTTGCAATACCATTTTGATAATTTCAGATTCCTAAAATACCCAATTCTAATATTATAGGATGGAATTGTATCAAATGGCAGGAGTCAATCAAATGTAGTGACACCACAAAGATTTCAAACTAAAGGTAAATGTGTGAGATTTATTGTCACAGAAAAACTCCAGATGACAGATAGGGTCCCTGAATGAACTGGATCCCAAAGTAAGGGTTAAGGGTCTTGAAAACAAATACATATACATGAGGTTCCAATGAGAACGTCATAGTTCATATATATATAGAGAGAACAGAATTCAAAGATTATAAAATAATTACCTGGTAAGGAATAAAGGTATCCAGAGTTATGAAAAGTGTCTCAAAGTCTTGATATTTTATTCAATGGAGTATCCTTAAAACTGAAAGCCCAATGTTAACTTTATCTCACATCTCAATTGGATAATTTAGGATATTGACCAAATCCTTGAATTCTTAATTAGGAAGTCAATACTCTTACAACTGCAAAAGTTAAAGTAAGAATGTGATGAAACTTTAAAATTTATATTTCTTAGACTCTCTGTAAGATCTGTTTATGTATTTTCAAGAGATGCCTTACTGGGTGCCTTTTATATATGTAGCATAAGAAATAATGTGCTGTAAAAGAGTATGGTCTCTCTCGTAAGTATTTGCATTTACTCTGGAAAAAATTATTTAAATGAACTGTGATATGAGACAAAAAGTATAAATAGATTAAAAGTCCTATAGGAGAATCTTTCTATTTTTAAATGCTATTTTTAAATGCTATTAAAAGATTTCTTACTAAATCGGTTTTAAAAATAGTTTTTATTATTGAGAATTTCACCCACACATATGTTTTGATCAAATCCAGTCCTGATTCTCTACCCTAAAATTCCTCCCTTATTACCCTAACCTCTATTCTCCTCCCCCCTCTCACTCTCTCTGTGTGTCTGTGTGTGTTTCACCCACTGAGTCTACCCAGCAGCCACCAAATGCTAACAGCTCCTCAGTTAGGAGTGAGACATCATGACTCTATCCTCTCCATCAATACTAGAATTTTGTCTGGCTTGACCTTGCATAGGTCTGGTCCATGCCGTTTAGTCCATGTGAGTTCATGTATGTACCCATCCTATTATGTTTGGAAAACACTATTTTGCTGTAGTCATTCACTACCTCCAGGCTCTTACAATGTTTCTGCTCCCACTTCTACAATGACACCTGAGACTTGGAAGAAGAGAATGTAATACAGATGGTTTATTTAACACTGAACACTCCACAGTGTCCTATTTTCTGCATGTTAAACAGTTGTGGATCTCTGTATTAATAACCATCTTCTACAAAAAAAGAAGCTTCTATGATGAGGGTTGAGAGGTGCACTGATCTACTTGATATAAAGACAAGTACTTAGGAAGACATTTAATAATATACAGTTTTAAATTTACTTCATTTCTGTACATAGGGATGGGATAACAGGTAGCAAAATATAGAAAGAAACACAAGTCGTAATGTTACAACACAGATGGATGATATAGTTTATAATAAATTCATATGTAGCTTATGAAAATTGAAAACAGAGGCAATCAAAGGCTCCAAACACAAAGAAATGATAAGGAGATAGAAATGCTAATGACCTGATTTGGTCAATGCACTGTGTGCATGTGTTAAAATATCACACTGGAAGCAATTAGTATGCATACAATTAATGCATGCTAATTAGAAAGATTTTTTATTCTCTAAGGTTTGAAATTCAAGTTGCATTTTCAAATTATTTTTGAGGCTTTCAAAAATGAAAATTCTATGAAGCACAGGAGTGGAAGGAAGTAAGGGAAAGGCATCTGTGGAGACAGATGGGACTAGAGGGGGGAAAGACTAGGCTGTAGGGGTCTTTGGAGCCAGTCCTTCTCCCTACCGTGCCCTCATTTCCCTCTTCAAGCAGATCAACTGGTTTCAGGCTCTGTTCCAGTGAAAGTGAAGTTAGTAAGTTTCAATAGAGCTGTGTATGCTCAAGAACTTACATCAGCACCATTCAGTGTGAGGCCAGTCCAGAGTTTCTAGTTGCTCCACATCAACACTAAATCAACCATGAAAATCAGATCCACTTCACATAGTGACTATCAGTTTATAGCTGTTTCTTTAAGACTTCTTGAAAGTGACTCAATTTTTTAGAAGGTTATTTTAGCTTCAGTATAATTATCTTTTTCATTCCCAAGCTGAGTAAATATACAAAGAAGATAATATATAAACACCACTACTTCAAAAAAGACATAGTTTTCTCAGAACTGTAATTTCAGAGTTAGAAAAAATCATATAGGATTGAAGTTCCAATCTTATTTGGGTTAAGCACAAATGCTTTGTTTTGAGTTCATATACTCGGTAAGAAAATTTGTTTCAGATCTTTCCTTCCATCCGTTGGATACGCAAGCTATTTCCACATGTTTCATGTTCTTCTTGTAAGATCTACTTTATTTCAAATCATAGGTAGTTTTTCTGTACTCTTAACACTTACTTTTAAAATCTTGTATATTGCCTATAGAAGTTTATTCCATTGTTATATTAAAACATTTCTCTGCATAAACAATTAATTGATGTCTCAGATTGGATGGAATCCAAAATAATTTTCATATTAAGATTATTTTTTCATGCAAAGACCTTTTCGCATTCAAATCAAGACTTCAAGTACAGTTTAAAGTCAACAAGTGAGGTATGTATGTATTTACTAAGGAAATGCTGTGCCCCAAAAATTGTGCTATGCACTGTCAAGAACTTTGTGGAGAAGACCTGTGTAGTACTTGCTTTTTTACTGTTTGTAGTCAAGCTAAGACTATTTCTGTTATCCAAAGATAACTTTTCTACTAGTTAGCCAAGATCTGACTCACTGATGGTATTTAAGCATAAAATCATTGAATTCACATCTGGTGGCATAGCTCAATGGTAGAATGCTTGTCTGGCATATGTAGTTCCCAGGTTCTATCCCCAGTACTTCAAAAAAATCAATAAAGAATTTCTGAAGCCTGATTTAGGGTAATGTATTACTCTAAGATCTTGAATTCTTTATGTTATTAGGATCTGTCCTCCAGGGTCTACTGAAATAGGTATTTATCGTGTAAAACTGAGTTAATGATGCTTCTAATATTACCTAAAGGTATAATTATTTCTTAAGAAAATCATGTTCAATGTTTAATGGTCATAATAATCATAATTTATTCACCACCTTTCTGAATCCCTGGCCCTGAACCCTTTAAAACATGGTTGTTTTGAAGCTCCTTTTGAAGTTTAAAGACTAGAGCCACCAGCTCTTTGCAGCCCAAGTACTGCCTATACAAAGGGCTTTCCAAATCAGTCTGCTTTGTGCTTTGGCATTCCAGACTCATGGTTACAGGACTGTAACCAGAGGAAAGGTTATATCCTCACTGGGAGGGAGAGACATGCAAATGAAGGCCAACACCTGTCCCAGCCAGCTGAAGCAAGCATGGAGAAAACTGGCTCATTGCCCACCATGCTATGGTATCCAAATCCATCAGCCACTGGGAAAGGACAAAATGAGATGCACATCCCAAACTAAGATGTAAATGTCGTTATTGCTCTCACAAAGCAATAATGTACCACCTATGCAGCTTGCATAGCAAGCTGAGGCAAAAAATAGAAATACTTACATCACAGTTTATCTACAGATTTTTGTCTCAGAGTGGCAAAGTCATTTCATGCATTCCTCTTTGCCTCTCAGTTACTCCTCAGGTTTAAGAAGAGGAAAATGGGAATATGGTAAATCAATAAAGATAAAACCATCCTTGGTGAGAACGAAAAGGAACCTGTTTTCTTCCAAGAAACAATGTTGAATTAGGTTGAGGAAAGGCTATTTACTTCAACCACGAAAAAAGGTTTCCTTGCTTACCAGTTATTTCTTTATAGAAGTGATAGAAAATAAAGAATCAAATGATTGTTCCTATAAAAGGATAGTACAGCTACACTCACTGTTCTTGTCCTTCATGAAAGGTCAGGTAGCAAAATTTCTGGCTAGCTCTTCAAATCTGCTACCATTGTATGATACAATGCAAAAATTAAAAGGCACAGTTGTATTCCCAAATACTTTCAAAGAGCTGCTAGATTTCGCCTATAAGATGTGAATTGCTAGTTCCTGAATAATGTTATTAACCAAACATATAGCCAAATGATATTCATATTTTGAAAGGAAAAGAGCCTTATCAAAAGAAAGGAGAGTTATTTCAAGCAAGTATTAAAACAAAGGTGATGAAAGGAGCCCATTTTTGGGAACAGAAAAAAATTGAAGAAAATCATTCTAGCTTCAGTCCTGGGATTCTAATTTCTAGCATTTTACCTCACAGTTAAAGAAACTGAGGTTTAGGAGAGAAAATGACTTGGCAAGAAAAAAGATCACATATATTCCTGTTTATTTTTCCAATCCAGGGCATTTTTGTCCAGGTTTTCTTTCTAGAAACTAAGATTCACAATGTTCAACTCTCAACATTTTTTCCTATTTCTAAATGCTAAATTGCCAGGAGATTTTGGTGATAATAAACTTTCTTCCCATGGCATGCTCTGAATATAGCCATTGTTTAGCACAGCTACATATGGAAAAGAAAAGAAAATAGTATTGAGAGGGTTTTTTATGGTGACATTATCCATGGGGCCATAAAATGGGAGTTCTAAGCACTAAACTTTACTGCTCAAACTTTCAGGTTTACTGGCTATAAAGACTTGTCCTACCACAGGGAGATGGAAAGTAATGAGCAAATAGTTTCTCTCTCTTCTAGTCATTCACAGGAGCTAGGATATCAGAATAGTGAATACAATTTCAGTTCACAGTTGGCTATGGGGACATATAAATTGAAGTCAATTAAATCCCATTTAACAGATTGACATTTCCAGGATAAACATTAAACAGTATATGAAGAACATTAAAAAAAACCCTTGCATCAAAATACAGTTTGAGGACAGACAGGAATTGTTCCACAGCTAAGCATAGTCTGACCCAAATAACAAATTCAGTTTTCTTAGAATTAATTCAAAGATTAGTGTGCCCAATGCTCACTATAATTGATATGCATGTGTAGATATGTTCTCAGAGTGTCCATTGTAGGCAGCTAAACACAGTCCATCATTTTAAACATGTCTTTGTTTTTTTTATTTTTTACACTCCATCTTTATTTTTCCTGTCTTTTTTTTACTTAAATTAGAAACAATCTTGTTTTACATGTCAATTCCAGTTCCCTCCCTCTCCCCTCCTCTGCTGACTCCCACCAACCTCCTATCCTATGCCCTTCATGCTCCCCAGGTAGGGTGAGGCCTTCCATGTCGGATCTTCAAAGTCTGTCATATCATTTGGAAAGGGGCCTAGGCCCTCGCCTGTGTGTCTATGTGGAATGGGCTCCAAAATCCATTCCTATGCTAGGGATAAATATTGACCCACTAGCAGAGGCCCCATAGAGTGCCCAGGCCTCTTAACTGACACCCAAGTTCAGGGGGTCTGGGTCAGTCCTATGCTAGTTTATCAGCTATCAGTCTGGGGTCCATGAGCTCCCCCTTGTTTAGGTCAGCTATTTCTGTGGGTTTCTCCAGCCTGGTCTTGACTCCTTTGCTCATCACTCCTCCCATTCTGCAACTGGGTTCCAGGAGTTTGGCTCATTGTTTAGCTGCGAATCTCTGCTTCTGCTTCCATCACCTACAAAATGAAGGCTCTAGGATGGCTTATAAGGAAGTAATCAATCTCATTATCAGAGGAGGGCATTTAAGGTAGCCTCTCCACTATTGCTTAGATTGTTAGTTGGTGTCATCCTTATAGATCTCTGGACATTTCCCTAGTGCCAGATTTCTCTTTAAACCTATAATGGCTCCCTCTATTATGGTATCTCTTTTCTTGCTCTCCTCTATTCTCCCCCCAAGTTAATCTTCCTGCTCCCTCATGTCCTCTTCCCCCTCCTCTTCTCACCTTCTCTCTCTCCTAACTCCCACTTCCCTCCCCCCATGCTCCCAATTTGCTCAGGGTATCTTGTCATTTTTTCCTTCTCTGGGGGACCATGCATGTCTTTCTTAGGGCCCTCCTTGTTTCCTAGCTTCTCTGGCAGTGTGGGTTGCAGGCTGGTATTCTTTTGCTCTATGTCTAAATTCCATATATGAGTGAGTACATGCCGTGTTTGTCTTTTTGTGACTGGGTTACCTCACTGAGAATGGTTTCTTCTAGTTCCATCCATTTGCCTGCAAATTTCAAGATTCCATTGCCCCCCTCCCCCCCCGCTGAGTAGTACTCCATTGTGTAAATGTACCACATTTTCTTTATCCATTCTTCAATTGAGGGGCATCTAGGCTGCTTCCAGTTTCTGGCTATTACAAATAATGCTGCTATGAACATAGTTGAACAGATGTCCTTTTTGTATGAATGTGCTTCTTTTGGGTATATTCCTAAGAGTGGAATTGCTGGATCTTGTGGCAGACTGATTCCCATTTTCCTGAGGACCCGACAAAAAAAATAAATAAATAGAAAACTAAAATTAAAAAAACAAGTCCAATTTTCAGTATCTATATATTCATTAGAGCATGCTTCTACTCACAGTGGAAGCCCCTTAAATAGAACTGTGTCCTTTGTCTCCTGCACCCTTCCAGAAGCCATCAGTTGTGGAGAGCTATACTTCAGCATCCTTATCACAGTTTTTAAAACTTCTCTTCGGTGACTTACTGTCTAGGCTGTTATGTTTTTTGTGGGGGTGATGAGAGGTAGGGGTTGTTTAAGAACCCTTCCATGTCCCTCTTTCTCAGCTGTTCATCTGTACTTATTGGTGTCATGGAAAAGGTAGCTTCTTTGCTCTTCAAAGTCAGCAGGAACAAATATCACATGGTCTCTTGCAATAGCACAGACCACAAGCATGGCCCCAGAAAAGACAACCAGAGGCAGCCCAGTCCATAGACATCAAGTGGCAGTGCAGGCAGGCCAATCAATTCAGCATGGCCTGTGGACATCAACATGGCTTCAGGCTACAGCACAGATCACAGACAGCTGCATGGCCCTTGGTGGTAACATGGGCCACAGACATCAACATGGCCCCCAGCCACATCAGAACCACAGACCCAGATATGGTGCTCAGTGGCAGCACAGACTATGGATCCCATATTGCTGCACTGGCCACTCACATCATCATGACCCTCAGTAGCAGCATGGCTTCAGGCCACAGCATAGAATACAGACATTACATGGCATTAGGTGGTAAGACTGACCATGAACATCAACCTGATTGGTGATATCAGGAGCTATGACCCTCAGTGACAGCATGAACTAAGGTACCAGCATGGTTTCAGGTGTCTTCAGGAGCCTTCAGCAAGCACACACTTCAACATGGCCCCTTAAAAATGGATATTGGGTTTCATCATGGCCTGAGGCAACAGAATGGACCACAGACACCAACATGGCCTCAGTTGGCAACATGGACCACTGTGGTCTTTTAAGGAAGCCCAATACAAAAGTGAACCATGTATCATCTCAGGCCTCCATCACTGCCCAGAGTCAGGGCTAAGTCAGTTGCTGCATATAACCCCACCAACCCCACTGCACAAGGACACATTCCACTGTCAACCTTAGCCATGTGTCATACCTGTCATTGCATCTCTAGTTCTGCCTCTCTCCACAGCACACATACCACTCTGGCTTTCTAACTTTTCCACCTCTCTATCATAGTAATGCCTGCCTTGTGAGGTGGGATGGCCTGACTGGCTTCCAACACTGCCTTGTGAGGTGGGACCTCCCATATCTACTCTTAAATGCCCATAGAATCACTCAATCAAATATGCTAATGACTTGTCAAGGGTAACTTTTTAAATTCTATTCCTCAGTTATACTAGCTGTATTCCAAGTGCTCTTATTTCAAGTCATTTACATGTAGTAAGTTGCCACTATATTCATCAAGAAAAATAATAAAAGATTTACACCAGAATTTTCCAGTAGATAGAGCCATTTGAAGCTTCAAAGTATGGTCTGATACTCTATTTTATCATGTTTATTTCCTTTATAATCCATATGATTAAGTATAAAACTAGCAGGTTAGATTACTTATGAGATTCATAATATTTTAAAGTAGAATTTCACTTCCTTTAATCTGGAAACAAACTAAGAAGAATAGAAAAACTGAGAAGGATTAAATACAAGTTTTTACCAAACTGTAGATTGTAAGATGTTATACTGAAAAGATTTTATTCTCACTTTCATCATTCCAAAATCTTTTCAATTTCTCTCCCAGTTCCAATATCTATCAATTACCAAGATGAACTATGTTCTTATTATAGTTCTTCCTTAAAAACACACCTAAAACTTTGAAACTGGCAAACCCAGCATAATGAAATTGATTTGAATATGTCCACCCTAAACTTGAAATTAACTATGTCCTATGCAGTCATTCATATCCCCATTCAACTCATGTTTACATACTATCTACTCTTCTTGATGGCCTTCCAGGCATTTGGAACAAACGCCTAGAAAAAGCAATGCAGAAAATGAAGCACAGGGGCAGCTTTCACACATAGATTAGAAAGTACACTGAAAGGCAGGCATTTGTATATTCTTTGCACTTTTAACAGAGTCTAATGGTTCTCAAAGTTAACTGTGTGCCATAAAACACACATCAATGGACCCCAATGCCTGGAGTGCCTCATTCAGTAGGCCGAACCAAGGATCCAATAATTTATATTTCTAGCAAGCATCCTGGTTGTTAAGATATGGCTGATCATGAGAATCCATTTTGGGAGCAGGGCTATGTTAATTTCCTCAAAAGTATTCAACTCAGGAATTACTCCCTTCACTTTTTAAGATAATAACATGGTTTCTCAGGGATTAATAAAAACATATATGCTGTTTCTATGTCAGGACAAAGAATTTAAAGTGGATTTTGGACCTTCTCATGACATACCAGTGCCCTTTTATTTCAACTAAATGACCCCTCACAAACCGATCAGAACTGAGCTGGCAGAAAAATAATAACAGATAGGATACAAGCCCAAAGTGTCCTCCACCTGACGTCCTTCTGCTTTATTTTCATGTGAGAGGTGTGGCTTTTGAGAGATGATCGCTAGTTAGTTGTGAAAAATGTGAGTTCCTCAGTCATATTTAATTGTCTTTTCTGCATCACATCACATAAGAAACAATGAAGCTAAATTTTGGTTTCTGATTTATTTTTTTGCAACCTAAGTTGATTTCATCTAACCTAGCATTGCATTATCAGAGAAATCAGACTCTCAAAAGGATGGCCAGCCTCAAACAGCTGTTTATCTGCTAGAGGCTAAAAAGTCAGTGGTTCTAGTTAACCATATAACCCCCCCCCTGAGAGTTAGGGGACTGTGAATTAAACAGAATAGTGGGATTTAGTGATCTTGTCTTTTCCAAATGTTTATAAAGTAGTTCTTCTCGACCAGTATTCTACTCATATGAGACATTTTGCTGGTATTTGCAGACCTTTTTGATTGTTTCAAGTGGAGGTAGAAATATTCCTGGCACCTCCTGATTAGATATCACAGTGAACCCTGAAAATACAAAAGTATCAGCTCTCAATTTTCTTCAAAGGAAGATATTAAGCTGAGGACTCAATAGAGACTTTACCTACTATATGCAAAGTTCTCCGTTCAATCCTCAGTGGTGAAGAAAACCATGATATTAAAAACTCAGCAGCTCTGAGTGTGGGGAAGTTATTCTGCTTATGAATAGAGTATTATTAATATTCTACTTGTTACTTGGTGCTTATTGATTGATACAAAGCTCAGGTACATAGAATGTGATAGCTCAGAAGTAGGGTATTTGCCCTACCATGTCATACACCCTGGGCTCAATCTCCAAAATGTGTTCCTATTCTTAAAAAATGCATTATTGTTATTATTATTATTGGCTTTGGAGATGGCTCAACAGCTAAAATGTGCTAATCATACATGCCAGGCAGCCTGATTCAATCTCCAGAACCCACGTAAAGAAAAAGAGCTATATGTTGTTGTGCTCGTCAATCCCAGAACCCCTGTCATAACAAGAGAGGAAGAGACAGGAGAACTGTCCAGAAGCTTGTAGATTACTTAGTCTGGAGTAAATTGTGCAATGGCAGAAACAAGAGATACCCTACCTGAACAAGGTAGAAGGCAAGAGCCAACTCTCAGAAAGTTACCCTCTGACCTCCACACCTGTTTGCACATATGTTTGTTTTATGCCACATGTTCATACATGCATACACACATACAATCACAATTTTTGTAAATCTGGGGCTCAAAAGTTACAGACATATATTTTGACAATGTATATAGGCATTTGTATAAAAGTTTGAATTACACAAATTTGAAAGGCATTGTAAACAACCTTCTTCTCTTGGAAAAATAGAAAAGTAAGATATAACATTTTCTACACACATGAACATTTTAAAATAACTGTTGCTAACAAGGTTGGAATCTACTGCCATAAGAAGAATAAAGTATCATTCTCCAAGGTCAAGAACAATTGCACTTCTCTCATAAGCCATTAGTAAAGATAGACATCAGTTAGTCCCTTGACATCCAAGATCAGGTTGAATGAGGATAATAGGGCATAGTCAAGTATACCCAAGAGTAGGAAATTCAGAACCCCAAATTCTGGTTCCATTTTTCCTTCACCATTTACCATGTGGAACAAATGGGCAACTCCCTGTAGCTTTTTGTTTCGAAATTTGTCTTCACTAACTTTAATATAGGAAAACAACTTCCACATATGAGTCTGTTTGTACTTCAAACAAAATACATATGAAAGAATGTTATTAGCTGTGACTTTTTTATCTTTGGCAGCCATTCATTCACACTTGTGTTCTTTTATTCACTCATTTACCCACCAGTAATCACTGATGGACTACATAGCACTCATAAATATAATGAAAAGTGTCATTAATATTTAGTTACATGATTGTTACTTATTGAGCTTGATTTGTCAAGGATCAAAACTTGAAGCCATGAGTTTTTCTTTATTAAGTCCAGTTTTCACCAAAACAGACCATATGTCAGACTTTCAAAAAACTTCAATTTTCTGAAAAGATGTAGTTCTCCAAAGCTAAGGTTACTGAGCTCTCAAAATATAGGAAAATTCAAGTCATTTTTCTCTACACATTTTTTCTTCCAAGATATTACTCATACATATCCAACACAATCTAAATTTATCTACCTCTCCCAGCTAATCCATCTGTTGCATGTAAACATCAATGATGTATGCATCTAGTTAATTATGGTTCTCAAAAGAAATATGACAACTAGGGGACATTAAGTGTTAGGTGTTGATGCTGACATTACAGTGGAAAACTAAAAAGATCCTAGTGTCAGAATAGATATATAACAAGACTAGCAATAAAGACAGAAAATGTTAAAGTAGAAGAAAAATAGGTTTCATGAAGAAGGCATATGCATTAACACAACTACAAAAAAACTCCCACTTTTTAAAAACCACCATTCATTTAATAGGAAAATATTACTCTGAAGTTATTCAAGGAAAACATAGGAAGCAAAATGTAAGTTTCCAAAATTCTATGCTCATATATCTTACTTTCATGATTCTTTCAGGAAAAATGTCCATAGTGTAATCATGTGTAAGAGCAAATCTCCAAAAGGGAACAGTCCAATAAAATATGGTTTATAGCACCTGTTCTTTTAATAAACATTAATTCAATATGAAATATTTGTTAGCATACACTATTATTCCAGCTTGCCTATTAATGTTTAAATTTTCTTTGTCTTCCCTACTGTAACAAATAAGAACTATTTTCTACACTGCACTAGAAACAGGAATATTAAATCAACTTGAATAACCAATCACTCTCACCTCTTCATAAACTTAAATACAATAATAAAATGAATACATACCATTGATCAACCCCAATTCTTAGTAGTTATGATGGCATCTAATGTCAAATAGTATTAGAAAATATTTGTTTTAGTTAGGTTTTATTGTTGTGAAGAGAAAATATGACTACAGTAACTCTTATAAGTAAAAAATTTAATTGGGGTAGCTCACTTACAGTTTCAGAGGTTTAGTCCATTATCATCATGGTGGGACATGGTGGCATGCAGGCAGACATGGTGCTGGAGAAGAAGATGAGAGTTCTACATTTTGATCCATGGGCAACAAAAGGAATCTGTGTCCCAATGGTCAGATTTGAGCTTATAAGACATCAAAGCCTTCCTCCACAGTGACATACTTCCTCCAACAAGTCCACACCTCCTATTAGTGCCACTCCCTATGGTCCAAGCATTCAAATACATGAGTCTATAGGGGACATACCTATTCAAACCACCACAATATTACATGTGCCTTAGAATACTACAACCTGATTATAGTCATGTTCTCATGACCTTAACATTGAAATGAAAGAAACTCTGTCTGTATTTCCATCACAGCTTAGTTTGAAGATATTGTGTAGCTAATTTATATTAAATATTGGTATGAGTATGCATCACATGAAGATTGCAAAGTCATAGAAGATAATAAAGTATTTGGTTTTATACATTCTGATTCAAAGAACCATATATTCAGCACACAGTATTAAATAGTTATTTATATGTATATGTACATAAATATTTGTATATATATACATATATATATATTTAAGCAATAATAACTTCTGCTTTATCAGTAGCATTCCAAATCTCTAAAGGAAAATCTTGTCTGAATAAAGAATTCACTCATATTCTACTCTTCCTTCAGTTGTAGGAATATTTGAAATGACTTCCAGATCATGTCTGAGTCTTCTCGGACCCAGGACATTTTTTTGGTATGTTTGGAAGGTCTATCTATCTTCTCTATCTTCAATAGCTGTATGTATCTATAATAAAAATCCACACATATGTATATATTGGTTAATTTAATTTTATTTCAAATGCTCACAAGAAATCCAAAAGGCATGATCGAATTCAGCATAAATATTTTCCCAAGCTAAACAATAATTATTAGTCCATATCTCTTCTTTACTGGGATACCATGAATTATATCAGACAAATAGTTGCTTTGGGGAGAGAAAACAATAAACCATCCCATGGGTTGTATGTAACTGTTTCAGAACTATTAAAATATGAAGAGAACATATATATTTGGCTGAGAAAATGTCCTAGTTCATCCATTTTTGGATATGAAATTTAAGATTTTTAGATTTGCAAAAGAAAGGGATAGCTGCCTACATTTATAATCATTAAACCCATGGGGCTAGTGAAATGGTTCAGTGGGTAAGAACACTTGCTGCTCCTGCAAAGGACCCAGGTTTGATTCTCAGTACCTATATGGTAGTTCACCAAAGTCTGTACCTTCAGTTCTACGGTTTCTGATGCCCTCTTCTGGCTCAAGTGGGCACCAGACACACATGAGATGTACACACATACATGGAAACAAACACTTATACACATTAAATAAAATAAGTAATTTTGAATGAAAATGTATCATATAAAATTATGAAAATATTATCTATTCTGGTCTAAATCATGGTAGGCTAAATGGTAAACAGATTTTTTTAATAATACGCACATTTACATTTCTGCTTTATATTTAGTTTTCATGATAATTTGTTCATATTATTTGACACTAGGTAGAATAGTTTCTGTAACATTAACAAAGAATGTTCACTACATGTAACTTCTATGGCTGATTATACACAATACATTTGAGTTTCATTTGTTCTAATGGTTTGTGAGTAATTAGACAGTCGTGCTTAGAGTACTTATTGGTGAATCAAACCAGATTAGAGTGCACTTTGAAATTCATGTGGTTGCTTTTGAATTGACTGATTTGATTTAGAAATATAAGATCAAAGTATATGATATGCCTCTGTGAAGATGTTCATGATTTTGTATTCTCATTTTTTAAAGAAATGTATGAATTGTGATGAGGGGATAGAGAGGACTTCTGTAAGCTAGAATGATAACTAACTCCATATCTACAGACCTACTAAATAGCTTAGAAACTTCATTAAGCTGTTTTGAGCAACTTCCTTAAGGGAAAGAATAATTATACTTTCAAGCAGTGATAATAGTGTTAATGATCTCTTCTTTTGAGTAAACTGGTTTTCTTCTGGAAGACCAGCCAATGAATGTTCTTAACCACTGAGACATTTCACCAGTCTAAGGAGAGAGAGGGAGTGAGAAGACCAAGCGGGGCAGAGAATATGAATGTGCCATTTGCCCAAAAAGATTTTGTTCTTGCTGATTTGGTTTATTGCTTTTTAAAGACATATTCTTACTGTTTGACTCTAGCTGACCTTGATCTTACTTTCTTCTGTCTCCCAAGTTCTAGTCTTAAAGGTATGTGCCACCACTTCCACCTGGCAAACAACTTTGAAATATGATGAGACTAAAGGTTAGAGAGAAGGATTTCATAACTTGATCGTGTGTGTGTGTGTGTGTGTGTGTGTGTGTGTGTGTGTGTGTGTGTGTGTGTGTGACCATGTCATGTAAATCACTCTCCATCATCTTAACAGATGATTGCTATAAGCTATGGCTGAACTTAACTAGAAATGCAGGATTATAATTAGCTATGATCAGTTTTATGTGGAGTAATGACAACATATCTAAATGAGTTACCAATAAGCCTTCAAACAGAAGAACACAAACTTAATAGATAAAAATATTAAATAGTTATCAGTAGTTACACATATATCACTGTTTTCTCTGTGATTTTTGTGTACAACACACAGGACCCCTGAATTGTCTTCAAAGAATATTTCCTTTTGCTTTTCTACAAGAATCTACATAAATCATTACCTTTAGACATACTCTTATTTACTTGTGTCAAAAATGCATATTTTATAACAAATTTGGAGAAAATATTGTTGATACTTTTAGCAAAGTTAATTCTGCTTTACAGATTTCATCAAAAGTTAAATAGATTAAATTTCCCACATAATTTATGTACATGGAAACAAGAGTTATTTGTCTATTGTGATTTATTTACTAGGCCCTTACACCCCAAGTCCAGAAGTTTATAACCTAGAATCAAGGCAACTCTGAATTTGATGCCACCTAATGACATGTAATTTATTTTATGCTTATAAAAACATTATTTGGAGAAAGAAGCCACAAATTTCACTAGACTGTTAAGGAGTCTCCAATTTTTAAAGAAAATTTCATTTAAATGTGTGTTATTTTATAAGTAATTCCATAAGCATATATTTCATACACATTTAACTGTATTCTATCAGATAATTCAATTCAGTAAATAATAAGCTCAACAAACTGTTAATGAACATGAACCTTGTTTAGCATCTTGTTCTGAATGTGGTCAAAGTATAATTTTATTCTTGCCCACAAAGTATTTCCCATTCTTTTTCAAGAAGTTCATTGTTCTCTTACAAGTTTATAATTTTACAAATGATTCATGATTTTATAATATGTTAAGACAGTTTTAGGGCTAGGGAGATGACTTAATGGGAAAGAATTCCTACTGTGCAAGCATGAGGAACTGAATTTGAATTCTTACCATTCACATAAAACAACTGGGAGAAGCTGAGCATGTGCATGTAACCCCAGCAGTGGCATGGAGGATAGACACAGGAGGATCACTTGCTACCTGCTAGCCTAGCCCCAGATTCAGTAAGAGACTTGTAACAATAACAAACTTGATTGGTAGGACATAACCACTGAGGCAATAGTGATATGCATGTCATTAAAGTAACCAACCACTTCCTAATTAGATCTAAGGCCTGCACCACAAGATAAAGCCCACACCTGGCTAGCAGTAGTGCCCATAGAGGTTAGAAGAAGGAATCATGTTCCTTGGAACTAGAGTCACAGATGTTTTTGTGTCACTATGTGAGTGTTGGGAAATGAATCTGGGTCCTCTGGAAGACTGTTGCTGAAGCATCTCTCCACATAGATAGATAGATAGATAGATAGATAGATAGATAGATAGATAGATAGATAGAAGATAGATAGATAGATGGACATAATACTAAATCAATTATTAGTGGCCTGTCATTACACCCATAGAACTTTCAAGCCTCATCAGAGAAGCTTCTCCCTACAATAAATGATAATCAGCATGGAAACTCCTAACTGGCAAAGGTTCAGAGAATAAGAGACTACAGGATATTCATTTCTAAGTAGAATATATATACCACAATCCCCCTCCAAAGGTTCAGGTATCAATGCAAAAGAAGTGGAAGAAAGGGTGTAAAAGCTAGAGGTGGTGGATGATTATAAGCCAAGAATGACTTCTGGCCATAGCAAGCAGCTGCACGTATGAACTCCGAACAGTTATGAAACTATGTAGAAGATATGTTCAAGCCTAACTCAAACCAAATACCAGATTGAGGAGACAATTTGGCCATGGGTTTCCACTTTTAGCTGAGTAGCTATTGGAAATTCTTAGCTGCTGAGAATGGAAGATCAGTTTTCTCTGAAAGTGATTGACTTACTCAACTGGAAGGCCACACATCCAAGAATCTTTTTGGAGCACAAATTGTCCTTGATTGGAGCATGGTGTGTGTGAAAGGATACAAAGTTGGGTGAAAAGTGAAAGAATAGTAGATCTGGGAAGAGTTGGGGGTGGAAGATGAATATGATCAAAATACACTATATGAACTTTTCAGAGAGTTTGTTTTCTTTAAGTAAGACCTTGTATCAAGAGAATAAGGCAGAAAGTGATAGAAGAGAACATCGGATGCCCCCTTCTGGCCTCAAATGCATACCCAAACACATGCAATCATGCACACACTCATGGACATACATCATATAAATCTCCAGCATACACATATACCACACACACAAAAACACATTTTTGTATTTTATGTTTATTAACTATACATGATTTCTTTGCCATTTTAATATGTACAGTAATGTATTCGTGATTAAATACGCTATCTACATTAAGTATCTAAAAAGAATGCTTTGAGACAGGGTTTTACTATATATCCATAGCTGGCCTGGAATATACAGAGATCTGCTTTCCTCTGATTCTACATTGTTTGGATTGATGGGTTGCACCACCATGCCCAGCAAGCTAAAAAGAAATTTGTATAGACAAATACAAATCTTGAAATCAGTTATCTTACTCTTATTTACTCCTTAAATTTAAAGAAAATATTCTTCAATGGAATGGAGGAAGTTATTGGCTTGAGACCATATTTGTTTATGTATATTTCTAATGAAAAATTCATTAACACTAACCAGCTATTAATAGAACAGCACTTGTAGCTTTTTTCTGTGTCTTTCAGAGTTGTTAACTAGACAATATTTGATTTTATCTGACATAGAGAGCATTAGTATTCCTTAAAATGCATAGCCAAAAGTTATGGTGAGATGCTACAGAATGTGATAGATGTGTGAATTTGGAAACCCATAACTTTTATGAATTATTAACCACTGCAACATTAGCTTCAAGATTTAGAATCATTTATTGTAATTGTGGCCTTGAAATAAACCACAAATTTTCAATTAATGAGTATAATAAAAACATATGTATATACTCAAATATGTATAATTTGTTCTCTTAATTGAATATCATGTTGACTATAATACTTGAATAAATGTAAGTATTTACTGAATAAATGAACTGAATATCAACTTGCTATCACCACTAAACACTAGAAATGATATACAATAATTACTAAGTAACTCTTAACTTTTCAACAACTCAATTACCATATAAGAAAAAATATACAGTCAAATACAATCCTAGTTTCAAGATGATTACTTCAGAATGCAACAAGTTCCATTGGAGCTCAAAGAATAAAAAGATAATGGTGGTTTAAGAAGCCTGGGGGAAAGATTTGATAAGAGAAAATGATTTTATTGAGCTCTCATTGATGGTTAGAAAAGTATTAGCAGTCAGGATGAATAAGATGTTGGGAGAGATAAGAATGGAATAAAAAGGAGATCTTATTTTAATTCATAAAATGTGGCCCACAATATAAACAAGTTTCATGATCATTTCCTAAAAGATTGCAAAGAAATGACTCTGACATTCAATGGAATGGGAATTTCAAGCCTATTGTGAATTTATGACTTTTAATATTGTTTATGAACAAGATAATAGTTTTTCAAATGCTTCAAATGAGATGAGTAGTGAAATAAAATAGGTAAATACTTTAAAAAGTCAAAGTATTGAGGTTAAGGAGATGGCTAAGCCAGTATGTGCCTACTGTGCAAGCATGAGAACATGACTTCAGATCTCCAACGCATCTGTAAAATGAGCCATGGCAACATGCATCTGTAAGCCTCACACTGGCAAGAGATTGACACAGGAGGAAGCAGATGGTCTCATTGGTCCACCAGGTGAGACAAATTGGTTAGCACCAGATTCAATTGGAAACCCTGTCTCAAAAATGGGATGGAGAATTATTAATGAAGATACTGAATGCCAGCCACTGTGCTCTACATACATGTACATACATAGGTATACACACACATGAATATATAAAGTACACATATTACCCCAAATTACTATTGCAAAGTGATTATTATTAAAGGCTACACTATAACCCTGAAAATACTTTTATGACAAGGCAGAGGGATTTACAACCTGCTTCTATGGGAAGAACAAAAAGCCAGAAGTAGGCAGAATTTGGTTACAGGGATAAAAAATAGTTCATGGACATTGTGGAAACATCTGGATATCTTAAACAATGATCCAGGAATTGCAACAATTATAAGTTCTGAACAGAAGTGGAACGATACAAAGATAGCAGTCCAGTTGCTCAACAGAAGACCAAGCAACTAATACAACTCATCCTTTTTGAAGAGGTAGTGAGTATGGTATGAAGACATGGCCTAGGAGACAGGATGAAAATGCTAATGCAGGAAATATAAATAAACAATGCAAGGATTGTATTTTTAATTTGCTAAATATTCCCTCATTGCTTTCTGTGTGGTGCAGAGCAGTAACCAATACAGTGTACTTACCTATGTGAGACTTACATATTAATCACTCAGCCGACTCAATTGAAAATAAAATGATGTTCAAGACTAAGATATCTGGACTCCAATACAGTTGAGTTGAAGTGAATCATGCACAATGACATCTTATCAGGGGTCCTTTGGTGAGTCCAGTGTTCAACGAGGGCTGAAACCTACTGCACCCAGATTAGTCAAATTAGCCTGTTCTGCTACTGGACCAAAAAAATTCTCAATTTTCAGAGATTTATATTGCAATGCATTTGTATCGTACTCATACTATATATGCAAGCCAGGGGCATAGGTATAATCTGTTCATAACACTTATGCTGAGGAATAAACTAACACTACAGATGTTCTCACTCACTGTTCAAAATGAAAAGTGTCCTGGAGGTTTGCACAATGGGGAATAAATGTTTTGATATAAAAATGGTATATAATAACTCTTAAAGTAACCACACTACTAAAAATAGCCAAGTAGTATCACCATATTCTAAATGATCGAGGAAGGGACCTCCTATCATGTTACAGAAATTAATGAAAGCGGTAAATGGTCATCAGTCAGCATTAAAGATAACCATTTACAAATAGGCACTATTACAGTATTAGTAATAATCATTGTTCACTACCATTAAGGATAGCCATTTGCAAAGCATGAAGACTAAGCATAGGGATAAAAATTACACTACTCAACAACAAAAATAACCACTGTTGAGTAATGTGTTGACCAACATTATACTAACTATTGCCAATCAGTATTAAGGGTAAGCATTACCTTAATTTTCAGAATTAAAATGGTAATTTGTGACTAACATTAAGGATTACAACTCAATATAACCACACTGGGACTAGTCTTTATTCCAAAGAAGACAGATTTGCATTTGGGGTACCTATACATCCCCTATATTTCACAAACGGTTCCTGGCTATGCTTATCATCCAAAATGTAAGAGGAAATTCTTATATTTCCATACTATCATGAGTTTAATTCTACTTTATTATGCAACAAATGATTTTTCAACTTGTCTATTTTCTTTGCTGAAGGCAGAAACAATGGCTTACCTCAGAAGCCCCAGTGTCTGGCATAGAGTATGACATATGGAATGAATAAGCCTGGAATAGCTTGATTCCTAAAATGAGGCCCAAGATAATAGAGTAAGCCCTAGCAATCAGACTTTAAGCTATTCCTTCAAATTATTGCCTCAAAAAGTTAAGTTTCTTTGCCCTGCACATGATGAATTCAAGCATCCAGGTGGATGAACTGTCTCCACATGATTTTCTCCATTTAACAAGAACTCAAAAAAGTGATACTTCAGTCAATATTGAACTAAGATTGTGCTGTCAACAGAAGAAGCCTCAGGTTACCATAAGATACAGTCTTGTAAACCTGCTCATCATAAATATTAGTGATTCACCACCTTGCCTGATTAGACTATACTTTCTTACACACAGCACTGGAAACCCCTGGAAATGAATTATGGTAGATTTACAGTATTTTCAGATTCTGTCTCTTCTGCCTCTTTTATGTGTTCTCTTTCTCTCCCTCTCCCACATCTTCCCTCTCCCTCTCCCCCATTCATGTGTCCTTCCCACACTGTGTCTTTGCACCTGTATCCCTGTACCTGTGCATGTGTGTTTCTTTGTTTCACTCAACTCCATCTTTCCTCCTAATCCCCATTTCTAAGTGTGTCTCTTTCTACAACCCCACCTCTCAAAGTCAGATAACTGAAGACCACTTTAAGGATGCATCTTCCATCTCTACCTGGATAATAGAGTGAAAAGCAGGACATTGCTCTCAATGGGAACAAAATTCATTTACAACCAATGAACAGCCTCTGCTGATGTTTGATAACAACAATGTCCCTCTAAATATCGAAATAGTCATGCAATGTTACATTAATTTCAGACTATAATAAACTAAGAATGAGGATAAGAATTACACTTATTGGCATTTAAAGGTAACCAAAATTTACCAGTGTGGGGAAGGTAGGTAGTATGTTGATGAGTATTAGAATAGCCATTGTGAACCAGGATTGATGAGTATTAGAATAGCCATTGTGAACCAGGATTGTGGACAAACATTACCTTGATGAGGATTAGGATGGTCATTTGTGACCAGCATCAATAAATGTAGAGATATGGGTTGAAGAGGAGGTTAAAGGTGCAAAACGGCATCTTCTAAGACTGAAAAAATACAAATAGGCATCTCACTTCTGCTATACACATGGTAGAGGTCTAGGTGGATTGGACACTTATTAAGCAGCTAGAATCTAACAAAGAAAAATCAGGCTAAGAAATTGATTAGGAAGGGCGGAGTGGCTCAGTTCCCCTTCAGTTGGATATTGCTTTAAAGATTTATTTTATTGTTTAGTGAGTGTTTGTGAGCATATGAGGTATGTGTGTGTGTGTGTGTGTGTGAGAGAGAGAGAGAGAGAGAGAGAGAGAGAGAGAGAGAGAGAGAGAGAGAGTTTAGCTACCAGTAGAGGTTAGAGACACTGAGACACCCCCCAGATAGTTACAGTTACAGATAGTTGTGAGCCACCCAATGTAGGTGCTAGGAACTGAACTCAAGTCCTCTGTAACAGTAGCATATTTTCTTAACTCTTTAACCATCTCTCCAGCACCAAACTGCATGATTCTTACTTACATTTGAAATCACTTTTTTAAACAAGGTGATGCATCGTAAAAAATTACAATAGAAAACTTTTAAGGACTCTGATAGAATAATTTAATGAATACTGAAGACTTATCATGTCTACCAGACAGGAGGTTTAGAGATTTCTTTCCCAAAACAATCTCTAAATTTTCTTCTATATTATGTTCATGGAAACTGGCACCTGTAATCTTAAACCAAAGCAAGAATGTAGATTTAGGTTTTGAAGAGATGTCTCAGTGGTGATGAGCACCTACTATTCATGCAGAAAACCTGGACTTGGTTCCCAGCAAACACACACACACACACACACACACACACACACACACACACACACACACACACACACACACACGGTGGTCACAGATCTAACTCCAGTTCCAGGTAGTCAGGTCCCTCTTCTGGTCTCTATTGCTCCTGCATGCACGTGGTATATATACATACATTCAGGCACACACACATGCACACAAAAATTTTCAAAAATGCAGTCATAAGACGTACTGGTATATATACATACATTCAGGCACACACACATGCACACAAAAATTTTCAAAAATGCAGTCATAAGACAAGATCAGGTACTTTTAGGGTGGTGTAGAACTTTAAGTCTTTGAAGAAAGAAATTTAAAAAGACATCAGAAAATGGAAAGATCTCTCATGCTCTTGGATAGGTAGGATTAATATAGTAAAAATGGCAATATTACCAAAAGCAATCTACAGATTCAATGCAATCCCCCATCAAAATCATAGCACAATTCTTCACAAACCTCAAAAGAGCCAATACTCAAGTTCATGTGGAAAAACAAAAAAACTCAGGATAGCCAAAACATCCCTGTATGTTAAAGGAATTTCTGGAGGCATCACAATTCCTTACTTCAAACACTACTATAGAGCTGCAGTAATGAAAACTTCTTGGTATTGGTATAAAAACAGACAGGTAGACCAGTGGAATTGAATCAAAGACCCTGGTATCAATCCACACACCTATAAACATCTGATTTTTGACAAAGAAGCTAAAAATATAAAATGGAAAAAAGAAAGCATCTTCAATAAATGCTACTAGTATAACTGGATATCAACATGGAGAAGAATGCAAATACATCCATATCTGTCACCATGCACAAAGCTCAAGTCCAAATGGATCAAAAACCTCAACATAAAACAAACCACACAGAACTTCATAGAACAAAAAGTAGGAAGTAGCCTTGCATGCATTAGCACAGGAGACCACTTCCTAAATATAGCACTAGTAACACAAACACTGAGAGCAACAATTAATAAACCAGACCTACTGAAACAAGAAGCTTCTGTGAAGCAAAGGACGCAGTTAACAAAACAAAATGACAGCCCACAGAAATGAAAAAGATCTTCATCAACCCCACATCTGACAGAGGGCTGATCTGCAAAATTTACAAAGTATTCAAGAAGCTAGTCTACAAAACACCAAATAATCCAATTAAAAATTAGTGTACAGAACTAAATAGAGAATTCTCAATAGAGGAATCTAAAATGGCTGATAGACACTTAAGAAAGTGCTCAACATCCTTAGCCACCAGGGAAATGCAAATCAAAACAACTCTGAGATACCATCTTACTCCTCTCAGAATAGCTAAAATCTAAATCACCAATGACAGTTAATGCTGGAGAGGATGTGGATAAAGGGGAACACTTCGCCACTGCTGGTTGGAGTGCCAACTTATACAGCCACTTTAGAAATCAGTATGGTGGTTTCTCAGAAAATTGGGAATCAATCTACCTCAAGACCCAGCAATACCACTTTTGGGCATATACACAAAGGATGCATACTCACACCACAAGGACATTTGAACAAGTATGTTCATAGCAGCATTATTCATAATAGCCAGAACCTAGAAATAATGTAGATGCCTTTCAACCAAAGAATTGATAAAGAAAATGTGGTACATTTGTACAATGGAGTACTACTCAGTGGTTAAAAAAAATAACTACATCTTGAAATTTGCAGGCAGAAGGACAGAACTAGAAAAAATTCCTGAATGAGGTAATCCAGACCCATAAGACATAATATGTACTCTTTGGCAAGTGTATATTAGACATAAAGCAAATGATAACCAACATACAGTCCACAACCCCAGAGAACCTAGGCAACAAAGAAGACCCTAAGAGAGACATATATGGATCCACCTAGGAATGGGAAAAAAGACAAGATCTCCTGAGCAAATTAGGAGCATGGGGGCAGGGCAGAGGGTGGAAGAGGTGAGACGAGAAGGGAGTGGGGAGAATGTATAGCTCAATAAAAATAAGGTTAAATAATTAAAGAGAAATGATTATAAATAAAAATGCAATCATCATATACAACAAAAAATCCTAACAGCCATAACAAATATCTATGATCATACACAATCCTCCAACTCAGTTCTTTTTGACACAGAAGCATTCTGACTGTATTTCAAACATAGCTCTTAGAGACCTGGGATGTCTTTACATCACCCTGTCCCCACAATTATAGCTTTACTAGAAGTAGGCACTGGATCTAAGCCAGGACAATTTAAGTTCTCGTTCATGACTTTTCTAACTAGCACTAAAAGCAAATGTCCCAATTTTATGTTGAAAATTATAGGATATGGTAATTAAAAGAAATTTACAGCCATGATTCCTGACTTGTAGAGGAAAGTAGTATTTTAGGGAAACAGTAAAGCCAACAGGACAGTATCAAAGACAATATAATATTACACATAGTGTTTGTAATGGGCATGTCAGGATCCTACCCAGAGCCCTGTGGTAGCCTCTTTAACCATTTCAGTATAACACCTCCCAGGTTTCTCGGTTAGGATGCCAACCTAAAAGAAGCTAGAGCTTTTTGATGGATATTTGGAACCTAGAGTGCCTAGAGGTATGTTTCTCTAGGCTGTGGTTAGTGAATAAATTATTGGCACAGGTATGTGAAAATCAAACTGCCTTTACCTCCAGTGAGGAAAATCAAACTGCCTTTACCTCAGAGTTCCATTTGGCACAGAAGAATTCTTCTGCAGAATCAGTTTGATTATGGGGCTTGACTAGAAGCTTTGTTTGACTCTTGTTCTTTCCTGCCCTGCTTCCCACTCCCTTTTATTGGTTTGTCTAAAATACAAAATTGGGCAGCATTCAAGTGAGTCACTTCTCTAAATTATCTCTGAGCTCTTCTGCCAGAGTTTTTTTAATATGCCCTGTGCCATTTCTTTTTGTTTCACTTTTATTTTTAATCACAAATTGACAAGTTATGACTGTGTATATTTATAACATACAAAATTATGTTTAATTTATAATAAAATGGAGAGTTATTGTGTCAAAATAATTATCATTATCTGTCACCTTAAATACCTGTCACTTTGTAGTGACATCATTTGAAATTGTTCTGCTTTGCACTCTCTCCTATTCAGAGACTTGCACAAAAGGGGATTCTTTCATTTGGAACCAAGGGACCTGACTAATTCAACAACTGAAGCCTACAGTTCAATGAAATATAATGTCACCTAAAATGATAATTTTATGGACCATGTTGATGTGAGCAGAATATTTTTTACCTTAACTAGATGAATAATTTGTATTGAATGGCTTCTTGCTTTTGACAGGCAACTTCATGAATAATCAAATCAATTTGTACATCTCAATACAGTCATATTTACCATTTAACAGCCTTTGAGACAACACACTATAGAAGAATTGACTATGTTGATCCATGTACTTTTACAGATTCTAGTTTACCAATGCTAATTATAAGCAACATTTTGACAGCAACCATCTGGAGTGAAGTTTAAATGAATATAAGATGCAACACGACTTTAATATTTTTAAGATAACCAGTTTATTGAGCAAGTTACAGAAATATCTCTCTACAAGTATTCATCAGGCACTTAGATCATTTACTCAAACTTTTATAATATTTCACATCCTATTTGAAAGAAGAAAGCACAAAAACTAAAGGCCTAGCTTAAATTAGTTATAGATCCAGAACTAATTAGTGTCTGATTAAAGCTATTTCACCATGACCATGATTTGAAGTAAAAGCAAAAAAAAAATGGGACCCTGGAAGGAGAGTCCATAATTACTATGACAAAGAAACAGCATCTCAGTGCCAAATTAAAAATGTAAGTGTTTAATGTTTTCCCGTGAGAAGAATTTCCATAAGATTTCCTTTTACTCATATAAATAATCTGCAGAGTAGTTACCAAATACTAAATTTAATATTAGAAAAAGGGCTCTTGTGCAGAATTTATGTCTAACTGTTAATGACTAATCTGATACAAGGTGAAATGACAGTGTAGATACAATGGCAGTTCACAAATTCAAGCAACACTACTACTTTCTGTACAGTTTACAATGGAAGTGAATACATGGGAGCATGGTCATGTCTTTATTGTAACTAATGCAGATATAATTCTCCTAATGAAGCAGTTAGAAGATATTATGTCAATGCCTAATATCCTGATTCACTGGCAAATGAAATTCCTTCCTACAAGACTTCTTACAGTTCATATTTTTTTCCATAAGGGAAATGCTCAAAGGTGTTGATGAATTTCTCTCTTCAGATGGTAGTATTCTAACTCACACAATCTTTCATTCCTCCAATCAATGTTTCTATATGATCATCTATCAGGACATAGAGCATCTTGATTATAAAGAAAGTGGGTGATAAATGAAACAGAGACACCAAGAAGAGGAATGCCTGATAGATTGTTACCATTTGATCTTGGACTGAAGTGAAACGCGGTTTACCAGGCACACTGAAATAATGAAATTCTGCAAGACAAGAGAACTTGACAAGCAAGAGTCTGGAAGGTGTGGAATTATATGAGACAAAAACAGAAACTCAAGTAGGTGTTTCTTAGTGATTGATGGCTATTCAGACTCCCAATATCTGTCTAGTCGGTACCTGTGTATTTGCAAAATATAATTATTATAAATTACAATAAAATATAAATTATATCACCAGGCAGTGGTGGTGCATGCCTTTAATCCCAGCACTCTGGAGGCAGATGCAGGGGCAGGTGGATTTCTGTGAGTTCGAGGCCAGCCTAGTCTATAGAGTGAGTTCCAGGACAGGCTCCATAGCTACACAGAGAAACCCCATCTCAAAAAACATATATACATACATATATACATACGTGTGTGTGTGTGTGTGTGTGTGTGTGTGTGTGTGTGTGTGTGTGTGTGTTTGGCCTTGCAAGATAAATTGTTTTAAATTATAATAAAGTACTCTTATTTCATAATAAAATGATATTTCAAAATAAAATATCAGAGCAAGGCCAGTATGTAAATTAAACTAGGTTTTATGTCTCCATAATGCACCAAACTGGAAAGTTCCTTTACCAGAGAGAGAGAGAGAAAGAGAGACAGACAGAAAGAGAGAGAGAGAGAGAGAGAGACAGAGAGAGAGAGACAGAGAGAGACAGAGAGAGAGAAAGAATAGTCATAATGTTGAATGGCCTGTGAAGGAGGAATGCTTTGTATTCCTATTCTGTACTTAGACTATACTCGGCATGTGTAGGACTTCTCGGTCCTGGATACCACTGGCTGGTAGGGATAGGCCTTCTAATAAAAAGGCAAAAAGTCCAATCTAGTCTGGACTGACCAAATGGAGAAAACTGTTCAGATCTGTAACTCAATGGAAGAAAGTAGGTTTAGGCACCATTCGGCATATCTTAAGGAATAAAATGTTCCTGCAAAGCTGTAAACTCAAGACAAAACCCTCAAAAGTTTGAAATTGTTCTCTGCTATTTTGTTTATATTTGAAATGCCTTATATTCAAAATCCTCGAATTCATTAAGAGTGATTGAAGGTGTCTTATATGTGAATACTGACAGAACACTTTCAGCTATGGCCTTCTCAAGAGAGCATGAAAGAATCATCTCTGAACCATAGGGTAAAGCTGGTCCAAATTTCTAAAATGTCAATTTCACTTCATAGAAACCCATTTAAGATATTTCAATAATAAAATTGTAGTGAGTATAACAATGAATTTTTGTATAGAATTCACTTAACATTTTATGATTAAATAAGAAACTTGAACGGTTTGAGTTTTCTATAGCGCCCTTTGTACTCACTGACATTAGTTGAATACTAATGGAGAAATTTGAAAGGCATTTCTTTATTTAATCTTAACCAAGGTGTGATGCCTTCTACATTTGTAAAGGCTGTGGCTTTCTTACAGAAGTTACTAATTCACCTGAAATGTTACAGTTTCTGTAATTAGAAATTTGCTACTTATGTTTAAATCTCAGTTTGAGCAGAAATAAATTTAAGACAAGAAAATGAGGGCCAACCTTAACTTCTCAGCAAGCATTATTATATATTAGCACTGATGTTTCAAACTGTCATCTTATTCCAGTCTCTGTCTAAAACAGATTTTAAAAGCTTCTCAAATTCTGTGCTCTACACCTACTAAAAACTGAAAACTTCAAAGTTTCTTATATAGAACCATTTCAGAATTTAAGATTTAACCTAAACATTGACTTGCCTTTAGAGAAGAAGTGTTATTTTTCTTCTCTCATACATTACATCCTGACCTCAGTTTCCTCTTCTTCCACTCTGCACCGTCCACCCCACACACTTTCCCCCAGATCCACTCTTCTTCCATTTCCCTTCCAAAAAAAAGAGAGCATGCCTCTCAAAGATATCCACTGATCATAGTCTAACAAGATACAATAAGACTAGGCACAACCCCTCATATCAAGGCTGGACAAGGCAATCCAGTATGAAGAGAAGTGCTCAAAGATCAAGCAAAAGTCAGAGACACCCCACCTATCCAACTATTAGGAGTCCCACAAGAACACCAAACTACACAACCATAGGGTATATGCAGAGGACCTACCTTAGACTCATAGAGGCAGGTTGTGTGTTTGTCACTTCAGTCTCTGTGAGACCTATGTACCCTGCTTAGTTCATTCTGTGGGCCATGTTCTCATGGCGTCCTCGTCTCCTCTGACTCCTACAATCTTTCCTCCTTCTCTTTTGTGGGGTTCCCCTGGCCCCACCTGCTGTTTGGTTGTTGGTCTCTGCATGATTCCATCACCTACTTGGTGAAGCCTCTCTGATGACAATTGGGCTACAGCAATCTATGACTATAGCAGAATATCATCAGGAATCATTTATCATTTCATTTTCTCTTTGTATGTGGCTCTCCCTCTCTCTCTCCCTCTCCCTCTCCCTCTCTCTCTCTCTCTCTCTCTCTCTCTCTCTCTTCTCTCTCTCTCTTTGCCTCTCTCTCTCCTCTTCTCTCTCATCTCTCTGTGTGTGTGTGTGTGTGTATGTGTGTATGTATGTATTTGGTTCCATCCTGGGTCAATGGGATGTACTGCCTCTGGTTCCTGGCCATCCAGGCAGTGTAGGGCATGGGCTCCCTCTCTTGGAGTGGGTCTCAAGTTGGACCAGTTATTGGTGAGATGATGAACTGTACCTGGTCAAGGCAAAGCCAGAGGAAATTCTGGTAGAGGTCTGTAATGGCCTTGCTGTGCAAAACAGTCCTCTGACTGGGTATAGGGGCAAAAGACTAATGAAACCATCTAGTAGCTGGTTACCTCCAAAGTTTCCCTCAGGATAGCTAGAGGTCTCACAGTGACAAATACACACACACACACACACACACACACACACACACACACACACACACACACACACTCACACGCTGCAGTTTTATCTTTTAAAGCAAATGATTAGAGGTCTTGGAGCTAAAATGGTGAAGTGGTATTTAACTGCTATCTTACAGATGCCAACTTCTCATACAGTGGGTTTGTATTCACAGAGAAGTTAAGTGGTGAGCCAGTATACTCACAACTGACAGGAATCCACCAACTTATAAAAGTTATGGGATGGTTGGCATAAGATAAAACTTCCGAGGAACTGTAGGCCAAAGATGAAGCTCAAAAATTATATTTTTGTGATCATAAAAATGGACAGCCCAGTAGGTATGATATTGGCAGGATTTCATAGCCCCTGTCCTCATTTCTTGACTCCTACACTGAAAGTCACATTTAACTCCACCTACATGAAGGTCTCCTGAATTTTATCCCTCTAAGTCTTCTAACAATTTTACAATCATTTTTTTCTGTAATAAATTTATTTCTTCTCAGAATACATAGAAAGCATCCTTTCAAGAAGCCTGCTAGAAATCGTAACTGTAATGTCACCCCCAAATTGCTATCAGCAAATAGGAGGCATAAGTAGCCATACCACAGAGATCTGAATATGTGTCCTCCTTGTTTTGTTTTTTGGTTGTTGTTGCTGCTGTTATTGTTGTTTTGTTTAGATAACAATAAAGTGTTAAAGCAACTCAAAACACTGCTTTTCTCAAGGGCTTAGATGACATTGGCATTACATGAACTGTAGCACAAATTAATCATCCTAAGTAGAGAATCCTGTGACACGAAGTGACATTATATCCTAAGAAGTTTCTCAGTTTAGCCTTTTCATTGTCACCCTGTATACATTATTTGTTTTCTAGAACTAATTTTTTATAAGGATAACTCCATTCTATTCTATCTGAAGTAAGACTGTTGATTTAGGCTATATATTTGTGTCATTCAGGGCTCTTAGAAAGTGACAGGAAGGTGGAACTTTAACTTCCAGGCAATATTAGGTATAGACGCTACCTAGGTAACAATATATTTTAACTATTTCAAGTAATTCAGGAATATAAACAGGACTGCCAACTGGATGGAACCACCCTCTAATACACAAGTTGAGTGCACAAAACAGTTTCACAAGAACAGATAAAGCTCAGTGCAAAGCCATGTAAAATGCTCTAATGAGAACTTAAATACCCCAAAAGAGTTCTCAATAAGGTGATAGCAGTGAGAATGGGGTTACCTAGAAAAGGCATACTATAAGAGTAACATTGTGGGCAGAAATCAATAAAGTTAAAACAAAATAATTCAAAGAATCAATGTAACAAAGAGTTGGTTCTTCCAGAAAATCAACAAGATAGACAAACCTTTATCCAAACTAACCAAAAGGCAGAGACAGAACATGCAAATTAACAAAATCAGAAATTAAAAGGCGGCATAACAATGGACACTGTGGAAATCCAGAGAATCTTCCTTCAGGTCATACTTTGAAAACCTGTACTTCAAAATTTAAAATTTAAAATTCAAAATTTTAAGGGAAGTGGACAATTTTCTGGATAGATATCACTTACCAAAATTGAATCAAGAACAGATAAGCAACTTAAACACACATATAGCCCCTAATGAAATAGAAGCAGTCATCAAAAATTTCCCAACCAAAAAAAGCCCAAGGCCAGATGGCTTCAGTGAAGAATTCTACCAGAAATTCAAAGAGCTAATACCAATACTCCTCAAAATGTTCCACACAATAGAAGCAGAAGGTTCATTGCCAAACTCTTTTTAAAAGGCTATAATTACCTTGGTACCCAAGACACAACAAAGAAAGAGAACTACAGGCCAATATCCCTCATGAACATTGATGCAAAAATACTGGCAAATCAGCCGGGCCTTGGAGGCACACGCCTTTAAAACCCAGGACTCAGGAAGCAGAGGCAGGCAGATCTCTGTGAGTTCGAGGCCAGACTGGTCTCCAGAGCAAGTGCCAGGATAGGCTCCAAAGCTACACAGAGAAACCCTGTCTCAAAAAACCAAAAAAAAAAAAAATACTGGCAAATTGAATCCAAAAACATATCAGAAAAATCATCCACCAAAATCAAGTAGGTTTCATTCCCAGGATGCAGGGTTGGTTCAGCATACTAAAATCTATCAATGTCATCCACCATACAAACAAACTGCAAAGGAAAACCACCTGATCCTCTCAATGAATGCTGAAAAAGGTTTTGACAAAATCCAACAGCCCTTCGTGATAAAGGTCCTGGACAGATCAGGGACAACAGGAATATACTTGAACATATGAAAACAATATACAGTAAACCAACAGCCAACATCAAACTAAATGGGGAGAAACTTAACGCAATTCCTCTAAAATCAGGAACAAGACAAGGCTGCCCACTCTCTCCATATGTCTACAATATTGTACTTGAAGTTCTAGCTAGAGCAATAAGACAACAAAAGGAGATCAAGGGGATACAAATCAGAAAGGAAGAAGTCAAAATTTCAATGTTTGCAGATAATATGATAGTTTATATAAGTGACCCGGAAAACTCTACCAGGGACCTCCTACAGCTGAAAAACACCTTCAGCAAAGTGGCAGGATACAAGGTGAACTCAAAAAAAATCAAGAGTCCTACTATATACAGATGATAAATGGGCTGAGAAAGAAATCAGAGAAACATCACCCTTTACAATTACCACAAACAACATAAAACACCTTGGGTAACACTAACCAAAAAAGTGAAAGACCTGTATAGCAAGAACTTTGAGTCTTTAAAGAAAGAAATTGAAGAAGATAGCAGAAAATGGAAAGATTTCCCATGCTCTTGGATTGGTAGGATAAACATAGTAAAAACGGCAATCTTGCCAAAAGCAATCTACAGTTTCAGTGCAATCCCCATCAAAGTAATGGCACAATTCTTCAGAGACCTTGAAAAAACAATACTCAACTTTACATGGAGAAACATAAGACCCAGGGTAGCCAAAACAACACTGTACAATAAAGGAACTGCCAGAGGCATCATCATTTCTGACTTCAAGCTCTATTATAGAGCTATAGTCCTGAAAACAGCTTGGTATTGGCACAAAAATGGACAAGTAGACCAATGGAATTGAATTGAAAGCACAGATATTAACCCACACACCTACAAACACCTAATTTTTGACAAAGAAGTTAAAGTTATACAATAGAATAAAGAAAGCACGTTCAACAAATAGTACTGGATAAACTGGATGCTGGCATGTAGAAGACTGCAGATAGATCCATATCTATCACCATGCACAAAATTTAAGTCCAAATGGATCAAAGACCTCAACATAAATCCAGCCACACTGAAACTCTTAGAAGAGAAAGTGGGAAATATCCTTGAAATGGTACAGGAGACTGCTTCTTGAGCATAACACCAGTAGCATAGACACTGAACTCTACAATTAATAAATGGTACCTCCTGACACTGAGAAGCTTCTGTAAGGCAAAGGACACAGTCAGCAAGACAAAAAGGCAGCCCACAGAATGGGAAAAGATATTTACCAACTCCACACCCGACAGAGGACTTAGCTCCAAAATTTACAAATAACTCAAGAAGCTAGTTTCCAAAACACTAAATAATCTAATTAAAAAGTGGGGTACAGAATTAAACAGAGAATTCTTAATAGAGGAATATAAAATGGCTGACAGACACATAAGAAAGTGCTCAACATCCTTAGCCATCAGGGAAATGCTAATCAAAACAACTCTGAGATACCATCTTTTGTTTTGTTTTTGGTTTTGGTTTTGGTTTTGATTTTGATTTTTGGTTATTTTTGGGTTTTTTTTTTTTTTTTTTTTTTGGTTTTCGAGACAAGGTTTCCCTGTGGCTTTGGAGGCTGTCCTGGAACTAGCTCTTGTAGACCAGGCTGGTCTCAAACTCATAGAGATCTGCCTGCCTCTGCCTCCTGAGTGCTGGGATTAAAAACATGCACCACCACCGCCTGGCTGAGATACCATGTTACACCTGTCAGAATGGCTAAAATCAAAAACACCAATGGCAGATTATGCTGGAGAGGATGCGGTTAAAGGGAACACTCCTCCACTACTGGTGGGAGTGCCAACTTGTACAGCCACTTTGGAAATCAATATGGCGATTCCTCAGGAAAATGGGAATCAGTCTACCACAAGATCCAGAAATTCCACTCTTAAGCATATAACCAAAAGATGCACATTCATACAACAAGGACATCTGTTCAACGATGTTAATAGCAGCATTATATGTAATAGCCAGAACCCAGAAGCAACCTAGATGCCCCTCAACTGAAGAATACATACAGAAAATGTGGTACATTTACATAATGGAGTACTACTCAGCAGAAAAAAAAAACACTGGAATATTGAAATTCGCAGGCAAATGTATGGAACTAAAAGAAACCATTCTGAGCAAGGTAACTCAGTCACAAGAAGACAAACATGGTATGTACTCACTCATATATGGATTTTGGACATAGAGCAAAGGATTACCAGCCTATAATCCACATCACCAGAGAAGCTAGGAAACAAGGAGAACCTTAAGAAAAGCATACATGGTCCCCTGGTGAAGGGGAAAGGGACAAGAACTCCTGAGCAAATTGGGAACATGGGGGTAGGGGAGAGGGAGTTAGGAGAATGAAAAGCAGAGAAGAGGAGGGGTGGGGAAGACATACGGGAGCAGGAAGGTTGTGTAGGGGGAAGAATAGAGGAGAGCAAGATAAGAGATACCATAATAGAGGGAGCCATTATAGGTATAAAGAGAAATCAGGCACTAGGGAAATGTCCAGAGATCTACAAGGATGACATCAACTAACAATCTAAGCAACAGTGGAGAGGCTACCTTAAATACCCTCCCCTGATAATGAGATGAATGACTAACCATGCCATCCTAGAGCCTTCATCCAGCAGCTGATGGAAGTAGAAGTAGACACCCACAGCTAAACACTGAACTGAACTGGAATCCAGAGGGAGGAGAGATGAGCAAAGGAATCAAGACCAGGCTATTGAAACCCACAGAAATAGCTGACCTGAACAAGGGGGAGCTCATGGTCCCCAGACTTATCACTGGGAAACCAGCATAGGACTGACCCAAATCCCATGTACATGGGTGTCAGTGAGGAGGCCTCAGAAATCTATGGAGCCTCTTATAGTAGATCAGTATTTATCCCCAGCATAGGAATGGACTATGGATGCCCATTTCACATATAGGGATACTTCCTCAGCCTAGACAATCAGGGAAGGGCCTAGGCCTATTCCAAAGGATATGACAGACTCTGAAGATCTCCTGTAGGAAGGCCTCACCCTCCCTGGGGAGCAGAAAGAGTATGGAATAGGTAGGGTGTTAGTGGGGGCCAGGGGATGAGAGGAGGAAGAGGAACTGGGATTGACATGTAAAACAATCTTGTTTCTAATTTAAATAAAAATGGAAAAACAACAACAACAAAGAGTAACATTGGCAGTTTTAAGCAGGGAATAGATTTTTATGGGTGAAAAAAATGGGAGAAGTAATGCAAGCAGGAACAAAACAGCTATGAGCTGGTTATGAGATTTCAGACTTGGGAGCCAGCCTAGCAAGTGGGGAAATTGAAGGCTGGCAAGTAAGTAGTGAGGGACAGATTTGAATATGGTACAATTGGATATGGTTATAGAGAGTCTCTAAAACATTGCAAGAGTGTTAACCCACTACAAAACACAAATGGATGATCAGTTAAAAAGATGCACTTTGGCCTTTTGTCGTAACCAATGATGTCATCTTGTCGTTCTAAATCTTCAACAATGTGCAATTATTTGGTCTGTTTGTGCATGTCTCATAGGCCCCTTGGGTCATGTTTGTGTTTCTTCCCTCTTTTTTTCTTTCTACTCCTGAAGCTCAAAGATTTCCATTGTCTCATCTTCAATTTCACTGAATCGTTCTTTTTTTCTCCATTTGATATTTTGTTTTCTTTCCTTTTTTTATTTGAATTAGAAACAAGATTGTTTTACATGCCAAACCCAGTTCCCACTGAATCGTTCTTCTTCCCATTCATATCTCCATTTGAATTTCACTAGTGAACTTTCCTTTCAATTACTATTGTTTTCAACTGTTAGAATTTCTTTTCAGTTTCTTTTTAGGTTTTCTGTTACTTGGTTGATGTTTCTGTTTTATTCATTCATAGTTTTCTTGGTTATCTTCATGTCTTTCTTTAGTTCTTTGACCATCCTTAGGAAAATTGTCAGAAGTTTTTGTCTGGCAACTTTACCATTGGGTCTTTCTCAGGAACAGATTCAGTTTAGGGGACTTTTTCCTATAGAGTAGGCAACACATTCCTGGTGCCTTGTTTTCTTTATCATTTTTGTTTAAAACTAAACATTTGAATCTACTAACACATTGCTCTAGATCTCATCTAGGTTTAAGAATTTGGGCAATTGTTGTTCTGCTTCATTTATTTTGCAGTCATGTCTCTCTGCACCAAAAATCAACTTAAAGTATAAATTAAAGATCTTGCATGTTTTCTAAATTCATAACTTTCCTGAGATATCTATGATGACTTTCTAAGTTTCTTTGTATGTACAGATGTTTTTGTAAGCCCTAGTCTACAATGCTTGAATCTCAAGACGGAAAAACAGAAAGAAATGGAAACGTGGTGTTTACTCTTTAAATTCCCCAGAAGCTGTTTCATTCCAGGGGTAGAGACTTGCCATAGTGGAGACGGCTGCCATGACAATGACTACAGCCTCTTTATCTGTACCTCTGTGTTAGAAGCAGCCACCATGTAGCCAGGAGATTACAGGACAATATCTGATTCTCTTCGAAGAGCTGAAATTGACAAAAACGTATTACTGAAACCCTTCCTTATATGTTATAAAGCTCTAAGAGTTTCAAAAGAGTAATCAGAGATATTCTGCGAGTGTAATTTGATCTTTCTAGGAGACCGATTCTTGGTGATTTCAACGATGTCATCTTCCCAGAATCCCCTGCTCATCCAGTTTTCTCTATCTCCCTAAAAAAAAAAAAATCCCCATCTGTTTTCTACTTTAAAAACTATTATGGAAATAATTTTCTTAATATTATATTAATCCAATTCTGCCTGCATTTCTTTACTTGGCAATAATCAAACATATTTGCATACCCACACTTCACACCCTTTGATAAACAAAGTTATCTATGAAAAATGGCTTTGTATTTTATGTTGAACTGCTTAGTTGGCATCAGTCTAACATCTGATAGGAGTGTGACTGGAAGTATATCTTAGTTTGTCTTATTAGAAACTCTGTTGCTTCCCCCAAGTCCCATTTATAGAACAAATAGACTGATTATGAAAACAGAAACACCGTATTTTGGAGAAGGCAACAGTGCTGCTGGTGTTCTTTTTAAACAGAAAGAAGTAGAAAATATACTACAACTCCTCATATAAGCTACAATGTGGAAAATAGGAAGGAAAACAAGTCATAGATATTTCTTAAAGTTATCATAGTCACCAGCCCATTCCCTACTAGAAAGTCATACATAATTAGGAGCCACTGAGGCCATCCCAGGCTTGCATATCACTAAGCTAAAGCTGTGTTTCTAGGTACTGTGACATAATAAATATTAATTTCAAAAAATTTATTTTAATTCTGCAAGTAATAAGATGATTACTGTGGCAGTTTGAGTAAAATACCCCCACAGGCCCATAGAGAGTAGGCACTATTAAGAGGTGTGGCCTTATGGAGGGAAGTGTGTCCCTGGGGGTAGCTTTGAGGTCTCATATATGCTCAATCCAGGCCCAGTATGTCAGCATTTTCCTGCTGCCCACAGATCAAGATGTGGAACTCTCAGCTACATCTCCAGCACCATATTGGCCTGCATGTCACTATGCGTCCTATCATGGAGATAATGGACTAAATGAAACTGTAAGCCAGGCCCAGTTAAGTGTTTTCATTTGTAAGAGTTGCTCTGGTCATGGTGTCTCTTCACTGCAATAGAAACCTTAAGATAATTACCAAAGTCTCTATCAAAGCTGAAAAAAATGAGGTAAACAAGAATAAAATAGTGGCATTGCCTTTGTTTACTTGACTACTTTTGTTAGAGTGATTGTGCTTTTTGATTAATTATCTGCACAATTTTGTTTCATCTGTCCAAATATTTTCCACTTGCTAATGAAGAATTTTCTACACATCTATTAATTCAAATCTAGTGAAACCTGTCTGGGAAAATCATGGGCTTCTGAGGAAAATGTAAAGCAAAAATATAAATATGTGTAAAATGGTCAAAATCCAAAAACTTTAAAATTATCTTTTAATTTTTTTGTTTCATAACAGAGATTATCTTATGGACATATTTTCTCATTAACAAAAGAAAACCTTTATAATTCAGGTTATATAACAAAGAAGCTTTCTATATCAATTTGCTAACATATACTCATTTTAAACTATGATCTCAAGTGATTTCCTTGTAGAAAGATCAAGGCAAAGTCAAAAGCAGATAGCAAGTGAGTCTCGTTGGCAGCAAATTTTATTTTTTAACTATAATGAGGAAGGCCAGGAAAGCATATCACCTCTTGATCAGTTTTCCAATGCAATTCATTACTTCAGCTGGCCTTGCAGCTGACCATCTGATAACACATTTTTTTTCCCTCAGGCACTTCCTGCTCCTGCACTTGTCATATTCTTTCATTGTATCCACTGCTGAGTACCACCTACACACAGCTTTACTCCTACTCCTAAGCAACTCATGACTTGGACATCACCCAATTGCTCTGATTATAAAAAGATAAGAAATAAAGATGCCTATACTATAAACAGTCTTATAGAGTAGAACTGAGTCCAGATATAAAGTGAGTGTCACAAACGCATAGCTTACAATGTACCTTTCCCATGACAAGTCTGTGGTAGTAGTTAATTCTATACAACAACTTAACTGAACAATGGGATGCTCATTTGCGGGTGAGAGTTTTTTTAATTTTTAAAATGTTATTGCTTTTTAAAGCTTTTATACATGTATACAATGTATCTTGACCATATCTATATCATATTCATCCTTAACTTCACCTGCAAGCCCCCATCACATTTCCCTCCCAAGTTCATGTTCTCCTCTTATGATGCCATTGCTTTTTAAAATTTGAATTGACAGACTGAATAAGGTAAAGCAAATTACCTTCCTATCATTGGTGACCTTCATTCAAAACTAATATTCCTAGTTAATCTTTCTCATTTTTACCCTTTTGTTTTTAATGGCTGTGTTATCATTTCACAATGTGATCTTCATATTTGACCTCCTCTTTGCCAAGACCAAAACTGTACCTGGAAGTTGGAGAGAATAAGAAATATACAACATGGCTTGTTAATCCCTGTAGTTGGTATATAAACACAAGAAATACATCTCTTATAACATATGATGAGTTCTTAGAACTGCCCATTGAATTTATGCTGAAAATAACAAAACTATGTTTTTAAAGAAAGTTCTGCATGCCTTTAATCACAGCACTCAGGAGGCAGAGGCAGGCAGATCTCTGTGAGTTCGAGGCCAGCCTGGTCTCCAGAGAGAGTGCCAGGATAGGCTCCAAAGCTACACAGAGAAACCCTGTCTCGAAAAACCAAAAAGAGAAAGTTCTATAATTGATTTTTGAGATTTTTAAAAGTTCTTTATTATAGGGCATAACAAAGTTATTCTGAATGAGAAAAATCTATATTTTAGGAAACATTTCAAGCTAGAATTGCCTATGACTGAGATGATATATATTAAAATTCTTAAGAAGGAATGGAAAAGGTTTGTGACCATGACAACTGGAATAAGCTATGGTTAAGTTTAGGAACAAGTCATTGAAATTCAAAAGAACTGAAGATGATGGATTTATGTGGTTATGTGTTATCTTCACCTGGCCTCACAGAGGGGAAACATATGTAACACCATTACAGCATTTCCTGCCTCTTCTCTTTCCTCTTTTTTGCTGGTAGAGCTAGGACAGGAAGCAGAACATAACATTTCATTTTCAGGATGAAGCATTTCTTGAACACAGATAAGCTCAGGCATTCTTTAAGACTCAGAGAAGATTGATTCCTTACCTAGTGCATGGCTGATGCTGATGTTGGAAGATCTTTGAATTTAGACACATCTGAAGGGGCCAGGGAGTAGAGGACTCCGTTTGTCTCAACCATACTCAAAGAAGCTTCCAGTCCTAGAGTATGTTCTTGTTTTTCTCTTCACAACAAAGAAGGACTCCACCAAATGATCTAACCATCTACAATACCAAAACACAAAAACTGTAGCAGCAGAAAAGCTTAAGGCTTTAAGACTAAACAATAATAACAAAATATGTCTAATGTTCTTTTTTCAATATAGCAATAATCAGAATGAGAACACTTAGACCAAAAAACTGTTCTTAGAATTATTGTAGATGGGCTGGACTGGTAGAAGATATTCTTTTAAATATGAGGTATCAAAGCTAAGAATGAGTATAAATTTTTGAAAGACATGAGAATTGTTTTTTATCCCATCGATAAAATAAGACATATTCATTTCATAAATATTTAAATCACAATTTTAAGATACCAGTTTGCTTCTCTTGAAATAGGGCAGTTTGTATACATTATAAAGGACATTCTGAAAACATACTTCACTGAATTGAAAGTGACTGCTGGTGAATTCATTTAGAATCAAGTCTGAAAAATCCTGCTGATGTAGAAAAACTGTCTGCTAATTTATTTCTGTAAGATATTTAAACTTTTCTACTTACATAAGTCTGAAGGTTATACATGTTAAAATCTACCTATGATTTTTAACAATTGTCCTTGATTTCTATCTTTGTGCCTGGAATTGTTTCAAGCATACTTATTTTATCATCGTAATCAAATGGATTTATTACCCAAAGTCTTTGAGGTTATAAGCTTGCTCTGGTTATTATTTTTAAATTGTTTTCTTTATTCTGAGAATGGCATACATGCATACAATGAAATATGACCATTAATACTCCAAACAATTCTTATCTTCCCTTCAACAGGTCACTCACCTAATTTCATGTCTTTTTTATCACCCAGTAAATCTAAGTTATCACTGTCAATACCTGCAATTTTTTACTCTATCCACTGTAACATGGGAATCCAACCAGTGGCCATATTATCAATGAAGAGGAAGTATTTCTCCCTCCAGAAACTACCAATTCCTCAGGAAGAGGTGGGGCCTAATGATCATTTATCCTGCCTGTGCCAGAATTTTGTCTGTCTTGATCTTGTATGGGCCTTGTGCAGGTAACCACAGTTACTGTGAATTTATTAATGCACTAGCTATGTTATGACCAGAAGGCAGTGTTTCACAATACTGCCGCCCCACACACACCCCATTCGCTGTCTCTTAAATTTTTTCCACCTCTTCTTCCTTGATGTTCCAAGTCTTAGAAGTGATAGAATATAGATATCCCAACTGGGGCTGCTGTTCTGACCATCCTTGATGGTCCTGAATTATGATAGACTATTATTATCCCATGAGTTTCATCATGTGAACTCACATCCAATAGCATTGTATGTTTAACTATTTATAAAGCCACAGCTGAGAATATGTTTTTGTTTTGTTTTGTTGTGATTTTGTTTGTTTTATTGTTCTAGGGAAGGAACCTAGGGCACAGATAAAGACTTCAGAGGCAAATGTTTTACCACGGAGTTATATCTCTAGCCCCAGTAGTATTCTGAAGGTGGTTGATCTTAGCTTACTTAAATGTTTTAGGCCCAGGTCCACATCTCCCACCTCTGTAATGGCATCTGAGAGCTGTATGCATGCTCCAGAACCCTATAATCCTATGAGAACCCACTACATCAGCTTGTACTTAGTGCTCTGGCCTTATTTCTTCTTCCAGTCTCTTATCATGAGATTTTGACCATTTTTTCAAGCTCTGCTGTATAGAAAATGGTTACAACACTTTCTTCTAGCATCTTTGCCTATTTTAAATGCAGAATTTTAGTTTCCTTATCAGTTCTGTCTGCTATATTTCTGGAAATTGAAGCACTTCTACTTTATCTAATAGTATCTATAAAGGGCAAAGGGTTGTAATCTAATGATTGTTCTTTACAGTATATACTTGTAAATAGAAACTAAAATATTATTTTAAAAACATAAGAGCATAAAAGAATTCTATGACATTCAAAGTATCAACAATTGTTTTCAAAGAGATGTCTCAAGATCACATATTTTAGCTTAACAAAGAATATATATCTTTTTAAATATTAATAATTCAGAAAAGCAAAGGAATCAAAAATAGAGTGATACATTTTCAGGTCAACACCATATTTGATAAAGTATTTGTGACATTTGTGTCATGTAGATGATTTGAGGGATATTCACTATGGACAAATATGCTTAAGTAGAGCATATTAAGAAGCACAAATATATGTATGACTGATGGCAGTCTGAAAGGACATAGAAGGCAGATTTTCAACATTTATATTGATTATTGAATAAAAGTAGAAAATTCAAGACACTATTAGCAAAAAACAAGACAGGAAGATGAAAACACAATTTCTCACCTACACTGATATAATAATAAAAACACAAGATAATTTTGAATGTGAAGGAGAATTTACAGTGTATTTTTGTCTTCCGTGTTTCCCATACCAACATTCTGCAAATCCTCTTCCAAAACACTCCTAAGGTTTCCTATCTAATTACTAACCAGGTCCAACTCCACTTAGCTTCTGAGGTAAGATAAGATTGAGCATGTTCAGAGTAGTTGTGGCCATTCTGGACACAGCAAGTCACTTTCACATTTACTCACAAAAGTTGTGGCAGTGTGTACAAGACCTGTGCAAGCTCAAACCAGACAAAACCCCTGCATGGAGAGAAGTGGACATGAAGTTCATCTCTAGCTTTGAACTTGTTTTCAATCAATATCTACTGGGAGAGGGTGATTCATTTTTCTTTGAAGGTATTACCCATGGTAGGTAAAGGTTCCATTGGAAGGCCACTCATCCAAGATATATTAGCAGTTCAAATTTGCCTTGATGGGTTTAAAAACAGACAACACCAAGTTGGGTGGGAGGAAGGAAGCACTGATGTGGGAACAGCTTGAGGAGAGGTGACTATGATCAAAATACATAGTAAGAAATTCTCAAAGAACAACTGAAAAATGAGGAAAAATTATGTGTTGAAGATCTAAGTTCTAAATACTCTTAAATTGTTTATAGAGGTATAATTTACATATAATATAAACACAACCAAAATGGAATAGTGATAATTGTGTATTTCCAGGTATACCACATCTAAACATGGAATAGCATATTCCAGTCCTCAATTAGGCATCATTCCAGTCTTCTTCCCTCACCAGAGACAACCACATTCTTACTGATTTGACCTGACCAAAACCTCACATATGTCAAATAATATAATTTGAACACTTTCTGCCTGCCTTCTGTTGTTCAGCATAATTATTTTAAGATTCATCTAAATTTTATGTGAATCGGTCATACATACAGCATATGTTTGGCTTTGTTTTGTGTGTGTTGTTTTTATTTTGTTTGCTAAAAAGCAGTTCAACATATAAATATAACCCTAACCCTAGCCCTGTTTATCTCCATTCCTCATTAAAAGTGACAAAGGGAAACTTCAAGATTGGAGGTGAGAAAAATTTGAGTGTATCAAGAATGCTGTAAAAATGAGAATTAATGAAGCAGATAAATTTCTCTTTAGAGAATATGATGATTTCTGTACTTCCTCTCATGCTTAGGGAATGCAAAGGGATATTTCTCAGTTCACCCCAAGCCAAGTCTATAGAGCATAAATGGAATCTCACTACAGTATCAGTGATTTAAGATTGCCCTACCTGTGGCTCCATCTTTTATGCAGTATTGTCTGAAAACCAAGGCTAGCTCACTGAGTAGGGAGGATGATACGAAGCTATTCAAGAAAAAGGAAGCCAGAGTCTCTCAAGTCATATCCCTGTACCTTCCCATCCCACTTCATTCCTCAGCTTTTAGATTAGAAGTAGGCCAAAGTTGGGGGAGAAAACTTTTGACTAGCAACATCAAATACTAAAATGAGACCATTCCAATGATTGGATGGGTATATTATGTGAGGGCAACTGGAAACATTATGGGGCTTTGAAATCTTCATCCAGAAAAAAAGATGAATAATTGAATGAATGAATAAAGCTGATTTGGCTTCATGTCTAATTGAGTTCCATGAAAAAATGTATTAAATTTTTATAATCTGTTCTACAAACATTTAATATTATGAAGACTATCCAAATTTTAAAGCTTATGTACAATTCTTTGAGAAAACCACACTAACTTAAGGCTATAAGTAATTTAAAAAAATGAGTCTAGGGAGAGAACACAAATGGCTTCCCCCATCTGTTTGTCCAGGGCAGGCACAACCAACCAAACCAGCAGCACAATCAACCAGGAACCTGTACCACCATACCAAGAGTCACCCGAGGTTTCTGGGCCTGAGAATTAGAGCCACCTGTGACCCTACCAAGAGCCCTGGAACCAGGTGGTCAGGCACATTGTGGTGAGAGCATACAGTGTAGGAAGGTGAAAGAGAGGGAGAGGCAAAATGGCCCTGAGCTGGAGGGAGGGGGGTGAAGATATAGAGAGGTAAGGGTAGTGAGGAATGGGCTGTTCTGAATGACCTACTTGCCACCTGGGTCCAGAGTAATGTTCAGGCCTGGCCTATGGCCAAGGGCCAGGTCTTAGTCGTGGGCATTGGAGAAGCCAGAGAAGCAGGTGTTGATGTCTGTGGCTCTCATGGCCAGTGGGGGTCATGCAGGGGCCTGTGATCTGGGTCACCGACCTGGGGCCCTGCTAGTATCCTACGGTCATGTTGCCTTTGGGGACATACCAATCTGGATAGCCTGGGCAACCATCTGGGACCATGGAGACACACTGGCCTTTGGTTGCTGCCAAGGATCGTGTCTGGGTCCGGGTCCAGCTGCGGCTGGAGACTGTATTGATGTCCCTGGCCCATTTTGCCTCCAGCAGTCACTAGGATGCCCAGGGTCTGGGCAGTGGCCTGTGACCATGTTGATGCCCATGGGCTGTACTGACACTGGGGCCAGGCCATTTGGGTAACCTGTCAACTGGAGCTATAGTTTTGTCTAGACCAGGGCTGTGGCTGAGGGCCATGTCTGGGTCTGTGGCCCTGTTGCATCCAAGGTCTGTGTTGATGTCTATAGCTCCTGAGACCACCAAAGACCAAGTTGATCCAGGGATCTGGGCTACTACCTGGGGCCATATTGATCCCCAAGGGCCATGCTGTCCTGGGGGCCATGCAGGTCCAAGTGGCCTGCACTGCCACCTAGGACCATAGTAACATCCAGGCTTGGGGTGCTGCATAGGATTATGTCTAGATCCAAAGTCCTACCACAGCTAGGGACTATATTGATGTCATTGGCCCATATTGCCACCAAAAACCACATAGATGCCCAGGGTCCAGGATGCAACCTGTGGCCATGAGGATATCCAAGGACCACCAGGGACATGCTGATTTGAGAGGCCTGTACTGTTACCCAGGGCCATGTAATGGTGTCACCCAGGCAAGAGTTGCTGCTAAGAGCCATGTCTGGGTCTATGGCCCTACAGCAGCCAGGGTCTGAGTTGATGTCTATGGCTCCTGTTAACAATGAGAGCAGTGCAGATGACCAGAGTCTGGTCAGCTACCCGAGACCATGTTGGTGTCCAAGGACAATGCTGCTGCTGGGGCCATGGTGACCTAAGTGGCCAATGCTGCCACCTAGGGTCATGGAGATGTCTGGGCATGGGCCACCTCCTAGGGTCATGTTTGGGTCTGTGGCCCTGCAGTGGCCAGTGCTCCTGTTACCACCAAAGGCTCTTCAGTTACCCAGGGTATGGTCAGCCATCTGAGACCAAGTTGGTGCCCAAGAGCCATGCTACCATAAGGGTTATACAGATCTAGGTAGCCTATGCTGCCACAGAGCAGTGGTGATGTCCATGCCCTGTGTTAGCATAAGAATTCATTGGAGACATGCTGTACTGAACCAGCCATACTCTTCACTAGTCCTAGCATAGCTGGCTGCACCTGCAGCAGAAGAGCTAGCCCTGCCCCCTCGGGGGAGAGCCCATTTCCTGCACTCTGGAAAGATGTCCCCATCCTTCACCATAGGTGTGCACCTCACCTGGTCAGCACACTAGAGCTGACCCTGTAGTTGGGGACTAATGTGAGTTGACCCTGGGAAAATGAGAGCAGAAGAGCTGATCCTACCCTCTTCCTCTGCCATGTGATGGCATGGGTGAAAGAAAGAGCCCTGCCCCTTCATCCATTACCTCCAGCAGCAGGTAAGAGAGCCCAAGGGTCACAAGACTGGGAGAGCTAGATCCTCGTGGGCTGCAGCAAGCTCTGCCCCCCATCTGGGCAGCACACTAGAGCTAACCCTGATATAGGGTATGCAAAGGAGCCATCCCTGAAAGCATGAGAGAGAGCAACAGAGCCTATCCTGCCCCCCTCTTCTGCCATGTGGGGGCAGGGATGAGGGAAAGATATCCTCTCTGTTCTACTCCTTGCTACCTGTGACAGGTGAGAGTAGGCCCAGGGGTCATGAGAGTAAGAGAACTATTACTCACCAGCTGCAGCAAACAGGAGAGCAGGCCCTGCATAGCACCTAGGAAGCACACTAGAGCTGACCCTGTTGTCATGTGCATAGGTGAACCAGCTCTGAGGAAGTAAGAGCAGGAGAGCTGACTTCACCCTACAGCACCTGGGAGAGAGGGCCGTGTATCTTGCCTGAGCAAAACAGTAGTGCTGACCATGGCAATAAGAGTGTGGGTGACCTGTATCTGAGGACCTGAGAACAGAGCTGGCCCTGCTCTCACTGCAGGCTGCATTAAATGAGCTAGCCAAGGCAGTGCTGGGATCTCACCTGGGTAGTGACCATGAGGGAAAGCTGGCAGGCTGACCAACCCAGCTACCACTCAGGTCCAGAGCCAGAGCTATGAATTGGCCAACCCCAACATCCACCAAATCTATGAATTGTTGGAATATTTGAAGACTAACCTTCAGATTCAAAATGGCAGGATCTTCATGACACAGGACAACAGTATATCCAAAAAGAGCCCCAGTGAAAGCCCATTATCAGTGGTGTGGCAGAAACCATAAGTCTCGAGCCAGGCCAAGGAATCATGGCAATGAACACTTGCAAGTAAAGATGAATGGACTAAAGGATAAACTGTGAGACTCAATGGGCTACACTAAAGCTTCCACTACAAGAATCTCCTACTTTTGTTTTGGTTTGTTGTTGTTTTTAGTCTGGTTTTTGGTTTTTCTTTTAAATTTGGTTTTGGTTTGTGGGGGAAGGTTGCAAGGGCAGAGGGTGAATAGTGGGAAATAAATGGGATCAGAATGCATGATGTGAAATCCACAAAGAATAAATAAAAGTTTTTTTTAAAAAATAGATCTAGTATATATCATTGGAATGTCAGTTTGGGGAAGGTAGGTTAGACTCACTCATGGTCTCAGCACATGCAAGCCATGTATGTCTATAAAAGGATGAATGTTTTGTACACATAGTGTTTCTTGGAATTGTGGCAGCTCATTATTATCCTAAAAATGTTCAAACATGAAAATTTTAAGTTTATATTTTCAAAACAAGCAGCTATGAGGACATATAATTCAAAACTGAAAATTCTGGAATGCAAATATTGAAATTAGATTTTCATTCATTTCTATCAGTGGCCTTCACAAACAGAATTGTACTATAAATATTACTTGAATGCATTGCCAACCAAAAATGCTATGTTGATAACTGAGTTGCATTGATGTTTGAATATTGCCATAGTGAAGTCTTCATTTACAAAATGATCTAAGAATATGAAATTTGATATTTCATTATTGAGATATCCATCATAACAATGTAGAAATGTCTCTCATTTGTAAAGATTGATAAATGTGCTTATTTATTACCCAATTCTTCATTAAAATATATTCTTCCAAATAAAAGACATATGTGGTACTGCAAAGCACTATGGGAGCCATGGGACCTTTCTAGTAATGTGTGGAATTAAGTGAGCTAATCCTTCAAGCTCTAGTTAATACTAGTAAAGGTGGAAAAAACAAATGTGATTATAATTTGATTTGAAAAAGATAGTCAAATGAATCTAAACCTAATATTTGAATGTCAAATTTCATGCCTATGTATTCACTATCCCCTTTATTATGAGCTGCATATTTAATAAGTAATTATTAGGTGGCAAAATCATAACCTGGGAAATCAAAACGAAGGGAATATGTCTTACTCAAGGAACCAATTTCCATATGTCAAGCAAATAACAGTGCTAGACATTGGCAAAATTAATAATAGGCAGGAGAGTCAATGGCCACCAACAAGTTGGAGAAGCTTTGATCCTTATTCCCACCAGGCACTCATTCTGCTGCTGTAGGTCAACTGTCTCTGGCTTGTGAGGGGAGAAACTGTACAGAAATGAAGTTAGAAAATACTTCTTCAAAATTAGACAACTCTACACTTCTAAGTAAGGTAAAGAACTAGAGGCTGACCGTATGAGGACAAATGAAGGAAGAGAATTTGAATAAGAGAAATAGACTTCATTCCACACATTCTAAATCTGTTGGGGGAAAGTTGAAAGAATACTGGGGGGAGGAACACTGAAACACAGAGAAGTAAGTGTGGGGACATATTGTTTATGATCTAATAAAGCCACTTGGGATCAAAATGCATAGGTAGCCAAGCCATAGAGCCAGGCATTGGTGATACACTCCTTTAATTCCAGCAGCCATACTAGTTAGCCATAGAAGCCAGGCAGTGGTGGTATACACCTTTAATCCCATGACTCAGGATAAAGAGGCAGATGGATCTCTTGTTAGTTCAAGGCCACAGTGAGCTATACCAAATTGATCCAGTTTAAAAGAGAAACAGCTCACACAGAATATCTCAGCGCTTGGGATCCTGTACCTTTAATCCCAGGATTGAAAAGGCATAAAAGGAAGAAACAAAGGGTACCATGTGAGAATTAGTCTCCAACCACACTGAGGAGAGCATAGCAGTCTAGGATTGCAGTCTGAGGTTTGGTGGAGACAGGAATGTGGCCTGAGATTTGGTGTGAGCATTTCACTCAGGATTCGTAGAGATAGGACAGTCATTTCGGTCTGAGGTAGAGGTAGTGTTGGCTGCTTTGCTCTTTTTGCTCTTTATAGTGGGAAATTACCAATACGGAGTCAGGTAGAAATATAAGGGTATTTAATAAGGAAAAGCCTTTCTTACAGAGCAACCTAGCCAGCCGGCGTGGTAGTGGTCTGTACAGCAAGCAGCAAAGTGAAACCGAAAGCGCAAACGCATTCACACTATGTCACTCTGACCACGCCCTCACAAGCGTGGTCAGGCACACCTGTAGCCAACCCCTAAGTAGGCGTGGCTACAGCTTCCCCTACAGCTCTTCAAGCTTGAACCCCAATATCTAGTCTCTGGGTTTTTAATTATTGGTGCTACAAGTAAGAACACAGTTCCAGCCATGCAGTTCACTGCCTGGAGGAAGGGAAACAGGTGCCTCTTTCTAAAGCAGCATGTTCCATCCTCACTGAGTGGTGCTGGGATTGATCCTTCAAGAGCAGGCTTATCAACAGAAAGATCACTTCATACACAAACAATCCCCAAAATGCAGAAGAGACATTCAAACCAACAGAAGTGCAAATAACACCACAGAATGAAAGGCACATGAAAAATCAAGGCAGCAGAACTCCTCTCAATGACCAAAACTCAACTACTAGATTCAATGACAGGCAAAATACAAAGTAAAGATTTTAGAAGTGTACTAGAAAAATATGACCAGGGCTGAAAGAGGGTATGAGCAAGTGAGCTAATTCAATCCAGGCCCTAAAAAGGAAATACAACAATGTAGAGAACAAAGTCAGGGTATGGATGAGAAAACAGTAATACTAATGAAAAAACAGCTACATGAAGGAAAATTTCTGTAAGGAAACTGAGATTTTGAAACAATGTAAATGTTGGAAATGAAAAATCCAATCAAATAAAAAAGTAGAAAACATCACTAATGGACTCAAAGAAATAGATTTTTTTAAAAGGATCAGGGATGGAAGACAAAACCAATAAAATGCTTCAAACACCAATAAGAAAAACAGAAAAATTAGCATGACCACAATGTCCAAGAATTCTGTAGACTACCAAGCAAGCAAAATAAAAAATACACAAGATTGAAGAAGGACCTCAGGTAAACACTGAAGGCATGGAGAATCCATTCAAGAAAATTATATCAGAGATTTTGCCAAATCTGGAGATAAAATAGCCATCAAATACAAGAAAAATTTAGAATTTCAAGATGTTCAAAATACAAAGCAAAGAATCAATATTAAGAGGTTAGTATTTAGAACACACTAAGGAGACTGTAGACATAAGGAACAGGCATGGCCTAGCCTAGGGTAAGGTGCAATGGCACACATGACTTATGGTGCGCAGTGGAGGCTATGGAAGCAGAAAGCAGGTTAGAGCTGATATAGGAGAGGCTTTCAGGTACACAGAAACCCACAATATACATCAGACATGATGAGCTAACCTAAAACTCCATTGAAAAAAATTTAAAAACTACCCCTCTCGGATTCCTCATTCTCAAACTAGCTCACACGATAAAGAAAACAGTTCCTAGAGTTTACCTTTCTTGGTAAACTATGACTGGGCTACTCAATATCATGTTCCTGCTAGGAATATTCTATGAAATTCCATCCACAAGAGATCCTATGTGTCTCTGAGTTCAAGAGCTATTGGTCCTTGGTAAATCTAATTTCTACTACAAATGTAGCTCACAGTACTGTTGATTTACCAACTTCAAACTCTTCATTTGAAAATTGGTTTGATGATGTCTTCTGCAGATAACAATTATTCTGTTGTTCCTTACTCACCTTCCACCCATTGTGAGATGAGTAATTTTCATACTCATCTATAAAGATCCTAATATGTTTCTCTGATACTCATATCAGACAAAATTGAACAAATTGGAGACTGAAGAAGGGTGCTGTGATTATTGTTGCTAGAGGAACAGGCATAAGCTGGGACTTTCCTACCATAATAAATGGTTATTCTTCTTATGAAACAAGCATGCAAAGGGGATGAAGAGATGTCTCAGAAGTTAAGAGCAATTTTTGCTCTTGCAGAGGACCTGGTTTCTGTTCCCAGCACCCACATGGAATCTCAACACTATAACTACATTTCCAGATGATCTGATGCCCTCTTTTGACCTTTGTTGGCACCAGGCACACAAGTTGTACATAGACATAAGTGCAAGCAAAACCCCCATAGATGGGGTGGTAAATTGTTTGTGATCTAATAAAGCTTGCCTGGAGATCAGAATGCAAAAGTAGCCACAGCCATATAGGACAGGCAGTGGTGGAGCATACCTTTCATCCCAGGACTCAGGAGACAGAAGCAGATGAATCTCTATGAGTTCAAGGCCACCTAGGGTTACATGAGAGTGAATCAGTCTAAAAGAGAAACAGAGCTCATACCTTTAATCCCAGGACCAGGGAGGTATATAAAAGACAGGAGCCCAGTGCATCAGGATGAAATTTATATCCCTTCAAGGCGAAAAATGGTAATAATTATGAATATCAAGAAGCTTGCCACATCCATATACATGTAAATGTCTAATAAAATAATTGTTTTAATGGGGAAGGGCCTAGGCCTGGCCCAGGATGGTGTGGTAGACTTTGGGGAGGCCCTTTTGAGGGCCTTACCCTGCCTGGGGAGTGGAGGGGGGATGGCTAGTGGCAGGTGGGATGTTGGGGGGAGGGGAGGGAGAGGGAGAAGGGATTGACATGTGAAACAAGCTGGTTCCTAATTTGAAATAATAAAAGAATTTTAAAAAATAATTGTTTTAATGTTACAAATAGTAGATGATGTTGACTGAGTTTCTGTCCTACCTGGTCCCACAGCCCTTTAGTCCCAAATAAACACACAGAGGCTTCTATTAATTATAAACCATTTGGCCAATGGTTCAGACTTCTTACTGGCTAGCTCTCTCTTAATAGTTAATCAATTTCTATTATGAGGCTATGGCTTACCCATAATGCTCCAGCATGTTACTCATTTGGCAGCTACATGGGGTCTCCTTCGTGGCCCCTCTCTGCCTTCCTCTTCCCAGCATTCTCATAGTCTGGTAGCCCCACCTATACTTCCTGCCTGGCTACTAGTCAGTCAGCATTTATTCATCAACCAGTGAGAGAAGCATATATTCACAGTATACAGAAGGACATCCCCCATCACGATAAGACAAGGCACAGATGATGTTCTGACATCTGATCATATGACAATGTGGCATGCATGAAGTACATCAGGCCTCAACTTCATCATCTCAATAACAACCCTTCATAAAGTTGGCTTCATTCTCAAAAACAGCAGCCCACAGGCATATGCAACTGAGTACACTGTCTGGATGTGCTGACATTCAGACTGTCTCCTGAGATCAAGATACAGGCATATGCCACCCTACATGACCAAATCATAAAACATATCATCAAGTATTGACCACTGAAGATTTTATTTTTTAACATTTCAGGAAAGCCATCTCTGAGGTTCACTTTGAGGACATCCTGTAATAAGTAGAACTAAGACAAAGAAAGGGAAATAGGCAATTAATGTCATCCATTTAGAAAGATGTGCTAAGTGATGTCAGATACAAATTTCCCCCATAGTTTAATTACACTTGCAAATTGGTTTAAAGAAATAAAGGGGCCTTTGGCCACTGGAGTGATTTTAGCATACTGTATGGTTTATTAAAAAGCTGAATTATCATACCATTACATTCTGAAATAAGCTATGCCTTTGTTGTAAAAATGTAGAATACAAAATAAAATATCCTATTATTGTGAATTAGAAGATCCCCTTTTGGAAAAAAAGTTCATGACTAAGAAAGTTGATGTCTGTGTTTTGTTCATAAATGACAATCATCACTTGTAGGCAAGCATGAATTCATTCAACACTGAATTTACTTAATATTTATCTTCTCTGTACTTTGGTCTCTATTCTGTTGCTGCCTTTTTATAATGGAGGGGAGTCAACAGAGGACAGTGAAGCAAACTTGATGTTTATGCAACTGTGTATTCAAGGGACTTCTTTTCTTTTTTTAAAAACCATCATACATTTAAAATTAGATTGAATATCCAAGCATGCAATTTATTCACCATTTATCAGATTTCATGTACATAAAACAAGCACCATGTGGTAATTTTCTTTCTCCCCAGTTCTTGGGAACTCAGACAGCTAAAGGCAATGTCTAGTTTCATTCTGCCTCTTTCTTCCAGGTCCAGGTGGAAAGAAATACCATTTGGTGTATGCTAGCTTTGCTACAGAGGAACATCTACTTGGGGCAATATCCCAATCTGCCTGTGACTGTCCTGGGTTTAGAACCAAGAGGAAAGATTCTTGGGGGCATCATCAGTCTCAGGGAGCATTGGTCACTGTCACAGATACTCCTTGCATAAATTGACCTCACATATTCTTCCAGTTCTTGTCAGATTTGATATCTCTCTGGTCTTCAGTTTGCAAATAGGTACAAAATGGCACCTTTCATGTGGAAGGAGAGAAGTGAATCCTGCAGGTTGTCCCTTGATCACCACAGCCACACTGAAAAATGTACACACACATGCATGCATGTGTGCACACATACACAGAGAGAGAAAAAATAAATGTAATAAAAATTGTGTTCATTGAAGAAAGTGACATTGCAACTGAGTTTCAAGATATAAAAAGAGTTAGAGAAGAAAAAGACAAGGAGAAATGCAAAGTGGAGCCCATAAGCAATAGCATGTGTAGAATGGAACAAAAATGTTTAAAGTAAATTACACAAAAAATTAAATAATTACCAATACCAAATAAACATATTAACTCATCTGCTATTACTTTTAAAACTATGTGTGCTCTAAAAATGCAAGCCCTATTACTCCTACCTTTCTAAGAATTTTTTATTGCAAACTGCAATCTGACCTTTAATAAAACATCAAACTGACAGGCATCCAGATCCTGCTTATTGAAATGGAAGGAGGTCAAATGCGTTGAGCATTAAAAAGGGATCTTTGCTTATATTTTGCCTATTTAATTGGGTGAAAATAGAATCAAAAGTTGTCAATCAAGCCATTTTATATAACAGAATCAAAGGAATATTTAGTTTGGGATGTTTATCACAGTAAAACAATAGCAATTTCAAATTAGCTCATGTTTCAGAGATAATGCCTCTATATGACATGTAAAAATAAACATGAATTTTATGTCATTATGGAATCACAATGTGTTTATCAATGTAAAGTTTTTGAAAATAATTAATATGTGCTTGGGCCAATTTTTATTTTAGATATCAGTATTTTTTGTACACTTTTATTAAAATATAATTATATCATTCCCCCTTTCCCTTTCCTCTATTCAGCCATTCCCATGCCTCCTGCCCAAATCCCTTTCATTGCCCACACTCTCAAATGGATAGCCTCTTTTTCTTTGATTATTATTATTGTGTATATATGCTCAAACATACAAATACAACCAGGTAAGTCTATTTCTGTTGTTTATGTATATGTTGTTTTAGTATTGGCAACTTAGTATTGAGTAACCAATTTGGGAGGGGGCTTATCCCTCAGAAAGGTTAATTCTCTTCCTCTGATCAGTCATTAGTTGCCTCTAGCTCTTTGAATAGAAGTGGGACTCTATGAGATTTTCCTCCTTTTTCATTAGCATGTCAATACTGTCATTGTTCAAATCTTGTTTGTGTTGCCATCTCTAGGCTAGACCAGCTAGACAGTCTCATATAAGACTTCCTGATATTCTAAATTTTACAGTCTTTCCACCCCCTTCCAATATCTCCCCTGAGTTATAGATGCAGAAGCTATGCCACAGATACACCCTCTAGGCCTGAGGTCCCCACAATCCTTTGATCTTTGAATTGTGTCCAGTTGTGGTTTTCTGTAATGGTTTCCATTTCCTCTGAAGAGAGACTTCTTTATGAGGTGTGAGAGCTACACTTATGTGTGAATACAAGGATAAGATTCAGAATGTAGGTAGAAATTATGCTGCACTAGCAAAGTGGTGGCAGGATATTCCCCTGTGCCATACAAAAGCTTTGCATTTTGATACAAAATCCCATTTGTCAATTCTTGTTATTATTTCCTTAACTGTTAAAATCCTATATGGAAAGTCTTTGCTTCTATGTAAATCTTGAAATATTTTCCTTTTGTTTTCCTCTAGTTTTTTCACAGCTCCACATCTTCCATTAAAGTTTTTATTCATTTTTATTTGACTTTTGTATAGAATTAAACATACATATCTAGTTTTAGTCTTTACATATGGATATTTAGTTCCCTCAGCACCATACTTTAAAGTGGTTGTCTTTTCTCCAACATATGTTTGGAGATTTTTCATATCTGTTAAAAATAAGGTAACTGTAGTGATGTGGTTTAATCTGGGTATTCTCTATTCAATCCCATTTATCTAAATGGGTTTTCATACCAGTACTTACTATGACTTAAATTACTGTCACATAATTTGAAATTAGGTCTTAGGATGCCTCTAGCATTACTATTTTAATGCTTCCATATGAATTTTAGAATTGTTTTGTTGTTTTTGTTCTGTTTCTATGAAGTATGCCATTGAAATTTTAATAATTGGAAATTTGGTAATATAATTGTTTCTACAATATTGTCAGTCCATGAGCATGGAAAAATCTTCCCACTTTGTAGTGTCTTCTTCAGTTTCTTTTATATTTTAAAAGTTAGAACCATATTTAAGAATAGTTAGCCAACACAAACTGAACTCAATGGAGAGAGACAGAGAGAAAGCATAAACTTTTGTGGGTAGAGATGTAAGATGAATCTTTTAGGAGAGGGGGTGAATATGATCAAAACACATTATGTGAAATTCGTAAATAAATATTGTTTATAAACAAGCCTGCTTCAAGGGGTCAAGACCAGGCTGGGCAAACACACCAAAACAGCTGGCCTGAGCAAGTGGGAGCTTATGGACTCCAGTCTGACAGCTGGAGAATCTGCACAAGACTGAACAAGACCCCCTGAACATGGGTGTCAGTTAGGAGACCTGGACAGTCTATGGGGCCTCTGTCAGTGGAACCAGTATTTATTCCTAGTGCCCAAATGGGCTTTGGGAGCCCATTCCCTATGGAGGGATACTCTCTCAGCGTAGATACATGGGGGAGTGCCTGGGTCCTGCCCCAAATGATGTGGTAGACTTTGATGGTTCCTCACTGGAGGCATCACCTTCCCTGGGGAGTGGATGGGGGGGTGGAATGGGGAGGTTGGTGGGGCATGGGAGGGAAAGGGAACTGGGACTGCTATGTAACATAAAATTCTTTTTAGTTTAAATAAAAATTTATTTAAAAAACAAAACAAGCCTGCTTCAAATGTCAATCCCTTCTCCCTCTCCCTCTCCCTCCCCCAGTCTTGTTTCTAATTTAAACTAATAATAAAAAATAATTTCTTGGGAAAAATAAATACTGTTTAAAAAGTTTTCATTGGAGAAATATTTCATCTCTTTGAATTTGTGAAGAGGATTTTTTCCAGGATTTCTTTCTTTCCAAGATCAACACTGTTATTGAGAAAAGCTACTGACTTTCATTGCTGATTTTTACTTTGTTACTGTTTTTAAAGTGTTTAGAAATCTATGCAACTTTTTTGTGGGATCTTCTGGATCTTATACATGTAGGGAATATAGTTACGGTCTTTTAAATATAGAATCATATCATGTATAAATAAAATTATTTGGAATTTCCTTTCCTGTTTTTAATTTTTTTTTATTAGTTCAAGTTAGGGAACAAGCTTGTTTCACATGTAAGTCCCTTCTCCATCCCCTCACCCTTATCTCTCCTCCCCACCCCCAACCTACCCCCTTTCCTGTTTTTATCTTTCAATATTTTTTATCTTGCCTGTTGCTCTAAGTAAGAATCCAAATACTGAGGCTGGAGAAATGACTCAGTGATTAAGAACACATGCTACTCTTCTAGAGGACCCAGGTTCAGTTCCCAGCACCCACATGTTGGTTTACAACTGTGTCAAACTCTAGTTCCAGGGGATCTGGCACCCTCTTCTGGCCTCAGCATGCACCAAACATTCACATGGTACCCAGACATACATTCAGCCATGGTACCCATGCATATAAATAATATATCTTAAAAGAATCCAAAGATTATATTGAGTATCTGTGGTGAGGGTGAGTACCATGTCTCACTCTAAATTTTAAATGAAATTATTTAAGCTTTTCTTGATGGTACTGAGAAGCCATTTTCTGATTTAAATTTCCCCTATCTTCCCATAATCTACCTCTTTCCTACAAATTACTTGATAGATCTTGAGACTCAGATCAAGTTAGGTTCAGTTTTATCTAAGATGATGCACCAATGTCATATGTGAGAATAACCATTTGGCTTCATAGGCTAGCAGCCCAATCTTTATATTGTGAACTTATTTGACCTTTTTTCCTAATTATTTAGTATTTATTTATGGTGGTTATATAAATTCTTTTCTGTAGCTCTTCCAAAATAGAAATATTCCAATTTCATTATGCTTCAATTAACTATTTTTGTACAAAATGAAATATTCCTTGATGAACTGTTATCTACCTACTCATACAACTCATTGAGGAAAGTAAAAAAAAAAAAGCTTGATTCACCACTCTATAAATATTCAGCCTACAGTTTTGATGGAAGCCTCACAAACAATAATATTTTTAATTACCAGTATGAGCTTATATATTTCAATTACCACATTCGTAAGAGTAGTTTTCTTAGCACTCTTTTCCTTCTAGTACGAAAAAAAATAGTTTCATGTTCATCTTGTCCAGCTTGTGCTTGAGACACTGAAACTGTCATTAGAATCTGTCATTTCTTCGGGAGCCTCCAAGGTTCTTTGTATCAAGGTATAATATTTTGCAGTTCAGTTAGACTCTAGAAGGGCTCTTTGCTTCAGAGATGTCACTGATTCAAGATGATGTCAGTGGGCTAATCTAACCACATTTTAGGGAGGAAAAATGTTCAGGTTCTATTTTCTTGTCTACACTTAAGATTACAAGGCTTACTTCTTCGATTTTATGCTTATGCTTCTTCAATGCTAAAAATCTTGATTTCTAATGACAGAAACAAATTCCATTTAATTTTAAAAATACCTACATAACTACAAAACATCAATACTTATTTTAGTATCCATAATCATTCCACAGGTTTTAAGATTTATTTGCAGATTTCTTTGTCATTAGAATGTTTTCACTAGAGACATGGGGTCTATATACTGACTTTAGCACATGTTTATTACATAAAATAATAAATTTGACTGTAATAGTTTCATACATATATATTGCAAGTTTTTATCATATTCATCCCCCATTTTCCTTTCTTGTATTTCTTGCATGTACTCTCTCCTTGCTCTCTAATAATCCTTCGTTTTACTTTCATGTCATTTTTTCTTTAGAATCTATATATGGGAAAATACATGATTTTTGGTTTTTTTGAGTGTTGTTTATTTTGTTTGACATGATCATTATGAATTTAGAGCCATTTAATGTTATTTTCATTAAAGGATGCATTTGTTTATTTTCAAGTAGTTTTAATTAAATTTTTAATTATATGCACCTTAACATATACTAATAACAAAGAAAATGCTTGAGACTCTTCCTTTAACTCAGTGTTTACCCTGTCTTTCTATAGGTACCAAGGTGGGAAGATAAATACCACCCAAAGCTTAGGATACTAAAATACTCTTTAATATCTTGCTCTCTTCACTTAAAAATATAGCCCAGAAAACTGTGTCAAACTCTAGTTCCAGGGGATCTGGCACCTTAAAAATATAGCCCAGTTTTCATTTCAGTACACAGAGTTTATCTGTCTTTATTTTACATATAATCAAAGTACTTAAATGTGTGGACTTGTGATTTACTTAGTTGTTCTTCCATTGATGGGAATTTGGATTTCTCTGATCTATAATTACTAAATTGATTTGGTAATGATCACTCATGTGAATGTATTCTTATGGGGCATCACCTAAATGTATATGGAATTAGTTCCATAATCATGATAATGTTTCTGATTTCTAATGGGAAAAATAATCACGTTTGTTAGTTTCATAATTATACAAACCATATCTGTAAAATATTCAAATATATATGTCATCACTGAATCATCTTCTTCCTTAGTTTTGCAAAGCAGAAGATACAAGGGCATTGTACAGTGATTTCCCACAGAACAACAAAGATGATTCCAGAGTATATAGCTAGTTATCAAAGTGAAAATAGACCCTTTGTCAGCTACTGAGTAAGAGGAGGATCTGTTGCTGTAATGTAGAAAGAGCTTGTTTCTGAGTTCACAAATTTGTACTGGGTCTTGGCTCTGCCACTTATCTCTTGAGTAGTAGAAAATTTGAAAGCTAAAGGTATCCTTAGAAGAAGGTAACACTCAGCCTCTACTTGATGCTCCCCAGATCTATTGCCCCTGAGCTTAATTAACACATTAATATACTGTCTTGTTTAGTAGAATGCCTATGCTTTCCCACTGCACTTGGAAAACCTATTAACAGGTGCATGGGGAGAAAGGAAGAGAAAGTAGGTATGGTGACTGGTGCCTCTAACACCAACACTCAAGAAGTAGTGACAGGGGGATTACTCTGAATTCAAGGCCAGTGTGAACTTACCTCAAAAAGTTAGGGGAGTGTGGTCCTTGGTGTTTCTAAATGTATCAGCTCCCAGGAAAAGCAATTAAAACTGTAATCAACTATATCCAATTCAAGTTGGATGTAGGTAGAAGGGTACACAGAATCTGGGTATCTATCCATCACCTATAAATTCCCTTCCGTGCTTCTCGGGTTAGAGAGGTTAAAATTTCTGTTTTCCAATGAGAAACAACACTTATCCAGGGATTTGGGAAAGATTACAAAGTTTATTTGCAAAAGAAAAAATAACATCACAAATGTAATGCTAGAATTTTGTTACAAACCATAGATATAACTATTATCTAGGAGATAAACAACTTTAGTTGCTAGGAATAGAAGTTGCGGGAAGACACATATTCAGGAATCTGGGTTCAGCTATTAGAGAACAATGACTTTATGTGAAAAAAAACTGATCTTAAGATTCTGTATATATTGTTGCTTATTTGTGTTTTGGGCTTGTCAATTAGATCAGATTGCACCATCTCAAAAACCAGTTGCCAAGCAACAAAGCTTCCACTGGACCATGAAAGATCTAGTTTAATAAATCTTTTAACTAAACCCTCTTCTTCAGATATTATTTGCCTCAACATTTCTCAGGAATATAACTTGTAAGGTAGAAGGTTTTCACTTCATATTTTATTGTCTAAGAGACAAATACCATCTGGGTACTCATATCACTCATTTCACTATCCTCAAAGAAATCAGTGACAAGACTTACTTGCATGGTGCGTGACCTAGATTTACAAGTGCTTTTTGTAAGTCAGATTCTAATGAGGGAGGTTGTTTCAGAGGTAATTCAATATTTAAAGTAGTATGTATGTATATTTTTCTTAAGACAAATATATCTAACTTTGAGGAATGGAGTAGATAGTTCAGTAAGTAAACAACTTGCCACAAAATAGTGAGGACCTGTCTGAGTTAGAATCCCCAGATTCTATGTAAAGTTTCCCATGTAAAGACAGATTGACTATTGACACATGAATACATACTCACACACACACACACACACACACACACACACACACACACACACACACACCATACATGTAAAGAATTTAAAAATAATAAAAATCTTAAAAGATATCCCAAATTAAAATCCCATCTGTATCATTTACCAGATTTGGATCCAACCCAAGACCTCTTAATGTGGGTCTCAGTTTTCTTATCTGCAAGTTGGCAATATTTATAACATAATATGTTGCAATTGGGTGCTGAAAGAATTAAAAGGGAAAATGCAAATATAATGCTGAGCAGTATGTCTGCTATAGAAAAAAAGCAGACAAATGGTCACTGGTATTACTTTTCCACTTCAGGAGTTCTTCTTTCTTCCTTCTTCTGGTCCACTGCTGTTAGCCTATGATTCTCCCTCCTCCTTCTGAATGCCTATATTCAGGTCACTGCACATGAGCCTTTCCCCAATGCTTGATCAACTGTTTAGTGTAGGATAAAGAACAAACAATTCAAAATCATGACACCTGGATTCATCTCAAACCTCATCTTATATTTATTGGCTGGTTTTAAGGGGAGATAGGCAACACAAACATTTTAATGTGCCACGAAGAATTAGAGGGTATGAATGAGTCCATGTAGATTCTAGAGAGGGACACAGGAAAAAGCTCCTAAAGGCAGTATTGAATTTTCACAATAACAGTCAGATGTGCCTAGTACTGGAAACCTAGGCTACCTAAGGCTGCTGAAGTCATGGATCTTGAATAAGAGCCACTTTACTAAACCAGCATCATCCATGACCACACTGTAAATTTGTTCTTGTACACCCAGATGAGTGTAGCTTTCATTCCTCATTAAGGAACCTTCACTATGAAAGAGATGGCGACCATTATAGAAAACCCCAACCAACCTAAATGCAGACTGGAGAAACCAGACCCAGTGGACACATATTCAAAAAACTCTTGTACCTAAGTCTCAAGGGGCAGAACAACTGTAAGAGCCTGAGGATCAGGGAGTTGGCTGTGGGACTGTCTCCTAGGAATGTCAGAAGCTGCATCCACATGTCAGAAGCTCACCAACGTGACTGCCTCAACATGAAGTGAACAAAGACAATAGAAACAGACATGCTAAAGTGGATAGGGGAAAACCCACAAGGCCTGAATGCTATACAAAGAACTGTAGGCAAGTAAGAAATGCTGAGAGTGTGAGAACTAATCTTCCCCAGGGAAGAGCAAATCAATTGGTTGTCCAGATCCTATTTTTTTGACCAGCCTTTTGACTCTTTGAGGTAGTACATGCTGAAAGGGACATTAAAACACTAATATATTTTCTTCTCTTGATTCTACTTCACCTAGTTCCCACCCGTGCAGTGCACAGAACCCAACATTAGATACTAACAGATTTAACAGATTGCATTCCAGTTCCATTTGACTTGAGTCGCATTGGGCCTGCTTGCTGGCATTCATACACTTGCATAATCTCATCTTAAATGCTTCCTGAACATGGGGGCTTGCTTCTAACAAATAAAACTCATCAAAGTTGATGAGACGTCATATTAACAGATAAGTTATAACATACTGTGGCTTATGTCTGCTTACTTGACTCTCTTCAACTTTTGTGTTTAAATAAATCTGCATGTAATTCTAACTATACTACACATGGTCCTGGAAGGTACTAGAGTATCTAGAGATGCTATGCAAGTGGTAGAAGGTGAAACTGCATTTATGTAGCTGGAGGTCATCATGCATGCTGTGGCAGAACTTTTTGATGGTGCTGCTATTTTGAGGTCACCCATACTTCTGTACACAATCCCTCATTTGTGTTCTTGTAAACAAGCTCAGTAAATAAAAATCACTGAATCTGCAAGCTAGTCTGGGTTGGAATTATTTCATTGGTGCCTGTATTAGTCAGGGTTCTCTAAGGAACAGAACTGATAGATAGATAGATAGATAGATAGATAGATAGATAGATAGATAGATAGATAGGTATAGGTATAGGTATAGGTATAGGTATAGGTATAGATATATAGATATTTGTGTGTATATAATACATTTGCATATAATATATAAAATTTAATAGAGTGGCTTATAAGCTGTGGTCTGAGTAGTTCAGCAATGGCTGCCTCCCGGTGGAGAGGCCAAAAATCTGGTAGTTGCTCAGTCCATGAGACAGAATGTCTCAGCAGTCCCAGTCTGGTGCTGGAGTCTCACAGAGGTCCTAGAAAGCTGCCAGTTTTCAGCCCACATGAGAGTCCTAAAGAAGTACACTCTAACAACAGTGAAAGAATGGCTCAGGACAGATGAACTTGCCAGTGAGAGTGAGAGCAAGCAGGCAGAAAGCACAAACTTCCGTCTTCCATGTCCTTTTACGTGGGCTGCCACCTGAAGGAATGGCTCAGATCTAGGGTAAATCTTCTAGTTCCAAATGATTTATGAGGTCTCCTGCCTCATATAATCCAACAAATAAACTCTCTCACAGATGCACCCATTTGCCTGGCTTATACTTCTGAATGTAGTCAAGGGAATAATCAAGATTAACCATTACAGTGCCCTATCTGGGGTAAATAGAAATATTTACTTATATTTCCCAGGAAAAAAATAACTAGAACATTGTATAAAAAGTGACCTCAATCCCAAATAGGTAGCTCATGATTTTAAAATATTTTGAATAAAAAATGTTAGCTTTACCTCACCTTCCCTGGGGAGCAGAAAGGGGATAGTAGAAGAAAAGAGAGAAGATTGTGAAGCCCAAAACAGCTTATAGGGAATGGAGAGAACAGAGAATTTCATGATGGAGTTAGGGAGATGCTTAGGAGGCAAAAGTGTTTGATATGCATTACAAAGACATGAGATAAAATCTCAAGAACCCATGTAAAAAACTGGATGCTGTGTGTGCATTTGTATCCCATCGCTCCCACAGTGAAATGGGAGATAGCCAAGTCCTCTACAAGCTCATGGACCAGATAGTCTGATGTATGAAGTAAAACTTCAGAAACAAGGACACCCTGCATCAAAAATTAAGAGAACAGACCCTCCAAAGTTGTTCCATGACCATTACATGTACATGTGCATTGTGACATGCAGGCTTTCTCACAGGTGCTCTCATTCCTTCTTATTCTCTCTCTCTCTCTCTCTCTCTCTCTCTCTCTCTCTCTCTCTCTCTCTCTCTCTCTCTCTCTCTCTCTCCTCTCTCTTCTCTCCTTCTCTCTCACCACACCACACACACAGAGAGAGAGAGAGAGAGAGAGAGAGAGAGAGAGAATTAACGAAATAAAATAAAATCAGGGGTGAGACCTTCCTGGTTTTGAATAAGGTTTATGAGATTTATTCCCTTAGCAATAAACAGTGTATACGTGGAAACAAAATAAAATATGGGAAATGGATACCCCAAAGGTTCTGCCACTTCCATGTGCAGATTGCAGGCAAGACTATGACCCAGCAGCCATAGAAGTGGGAGGGAATAGGCTTGGTCATCTCCAAATCATAGTTGCCCCATCCAGAACAACAGGAAATCAGTCTCCTGAAGATCAGACTCTTAGTTATTATAAAATCTAGTAAGCTTTTGGTAGACCCCAATCCCCTTAGGAAGTGTGATGTGAGGTATTAAGGATTAGGTCATTCTCATGTGTGTTAAATGGCTCTCATTTTTATGCTTCAGTTGTTCCCTGTAACTCATTTTGTCATGCTTCCATCCTTATCTTGGAAAATAGAAAGAAATAAAATTGTACCTAGTCTGTCATTTCTTTTGCTTACCCTTACTAGAGTCTTCTCTGACAGTTTTGATAAATTAAAAATGATTCAGAAGTAAGATATTACTAAATGCTCATTATATTTATAATACTCAGCTTACAATCACATGTAGGAAATGTCACTTCCTTTAAAGTATGAAATCTTGATTTAAACAGGCTGACTAAAAGCATGCTATCCATTCTGGAAAGTAAGTGAATCCAAAATCTGTTACCTGCATATAGCAAAGAAGATGGGTAATTCTGCAAGAGGAATTGTTCTGTTAATAAATGATGCTTGTGTATGCTCAGTCAGATTTCAATTTCTATGGTGACTTTTTTTCTTTGTGGCACTATTAGCAAGACATAACATTAATGTTTATCATAGCCCTAACATAGCACAGAGGTTGGCAAATAACATTCCAAAGCCAAATCCAGTTCAATGCCTGTTTATCAGCTTCTATAGAAACAGCCACACTCATTTGTTAAGATACACACACACACACACACACACACACACACACACACACACACACACACACGTATATCTATATAGATATACGTGTGTGTGTGTGTGTGATTATGCATATTCCAGAACATGCATGTAGATGTTAGAAGACAACTTCAGGTGTTGATCCTTACATTCTACCTTGTTTGGGGCAAGATACATTTGCAGTTCACTACTGAGTCCACCAATCTAGCAGGCCTATGAGCTTCCATGGATTATCCTGTTTCTACTTCCTGTCTTGTCATGGGAATGCCGGAAATGCAGACGTACACTATAGCATTCAGCTTTATACGGGGTTTTGGGACACTCAACACCCAAACTATAGTTCTTGTTTGCCACATATACTCAAGTATTGTAGCAGCTCAAAATGAAGATGTAGGTCTTCTAGTGAGTTTTCCAGTCATATTTGTTTGGATTGGATTTTAAGATATAGATGTCATTTTAACAAGGAAAAAGGAAAATATATTTATAGAAAAGGATTTCCTTCCCCTTAGAATTGTTTGGTGAGTTGGGGTGAGAATAATTTGGTGGGGGCGTAATTTCAAAGACAAACCAGAAATATTATGACATCCAAGCTCTAAAAAGAGATGGAGAACTGAGATATTCAACAGATGAGTCAAGTAGATTACTGTAAATTAATCCCAGTCCTGACTTAGATGTTAGTCAACAGGGCAGCATTAACCTACTGAGGGAGGTAAAGGTGGGACATACTTTCTAAATAAAAGATGTTTCAACAGAATCATAACTTGTCATGTTTCTCAACAGGGAAGACTTCTCTTTTTTACCATTTTTTTAACCTAAATTAGAAACAAGCCTGATTCACATGTCAATCCCAGCTCCCTCTCCCTCCACTCCTCCCCCACTACTACCAACTCCCCATCCCATCCCCCTTCTGCTCCCCAGGGAGGGTGAGGCCCTCCATGGGGGATCCCCAAAGTCTGTCTTGTCATCTAGGGCAGGGCCTAGGCCCTCCACTATGTGTCCAGGCTGAGAGAGCATCCCTCCATGTGGAATGGGCTCCCAAAATCTATTCAGACGCCAGGGATAAATACTGAACTACTAACAGTAGTTTGTATTGTCGAGGCCTCCTCACTGATACTCATGTACAGGAGGTCTGGATCAGTCCCATGCTGGTCTCCCAGCCATCAGTCTGGGGTTCATGAACTCCCCCTTGTTCAGCTCAGCTGTTTCTGTGGGTTTCATCAGCTTGGTCTTGACCCCTTTGCTCTTCACTCTTCCCTCTTTGCAACTGGGTTCCAGGAGTTCAGTTCAGTGTTTAGCTGTGGGTGTCTGCTTCTGCTTACATAGCCTCTGGATAAAGTATCTAAGATGGCCTACTATAAGGTAGTCATCAATCTCATAATTGGGGAAGGGCATTTAAGGTAGCCTCTCCACTATTGTTTAGGTTTCCAGTTGGTGTCATCCTTGTAGATCTCTGTAAATCTCCCTAGTACCAGATCTCTCCTCAAATCTATAATGGCTCTCTCTATTATGCTATCTCTTCTCTTGCTCTCCTATATTCTTCCCCAACTCAATCTTCCTGCTCTCTCATGTCCTCCCCTCTCCTCCTCTTCTCCCCTGATCTTTCTCCAAACTTCCCCTCCCCTCCCCCCATGCTCCCAATCTGATCAGGAGATCCTATCCCCTTCCTCTACTCCAGGGTACCATGCATGTCTCCCTTAGGGTACTCCCTGTTTCCCAGCCTCTGTGGCAGTGTGGATTGTAGGCTGGCCGCCCCCTGCTCCATGTCTAAGATCCAAATACAAGTGAGTACATACCATGTTTGTCTTTTTGTGACTGAGTTATCTCACTCGGGATGGTTTCTTCTAGTGCCATCCATTTGCCTTTGAATTTCAAGATGCCATTGTTTTCTTCCACTGAGTAGTACTCCATTGTGTAAATGTACCACATTTTCTGTATCCATTCTTTATTTTATTTTATTTTATTTCTACCTGCCAGGCTATCTTCTCATCCCAGAGAGCAGTACTTTTATGTCTCAGGTTTATAAAGAGGCCTTAGATACAGCATTACCCCTCTGTGCCATGTGAGCCTAAAGACTAAATTCTGCTACTATGTGGACACTAATGTCTCAGGCCCAGTTTTGGACTTTTAGTTGCTATGCAAAACTTATAGGCTACTATAAGGATGAATGAGTTTTTAGGACAATGGATGCAACAGGAGATGATAATCATATTAAATTGAATTAAGCCGATCTCAAAAATACAAATGTATGTTTCCTCTCATGTGTGGTTCCTACATTTTGTACTGATAGATAAAAAGGTATATGTTTACAGGACATGAAAATAGAAGTGACATTAATTGGAAGGGGAGGAGCAATTAAAGAATGAATAAGGAGAATATGCTTGACATACAGTAACACTCGTATAAAATCTCTAAAAATAACTAGCTTCTCTTTTAAAGGCTGAAATAAACAAGTAAAAATAGAATAAAATAAAAACTTATGCACTAAAGCCAAAACAGCCATTTATTATCTCTCATGAGTCAGTAGGTTGATAAAGTTAGGCATGAAAGTCTTCAGTTTCATATGCTTGCTTATCAGCTGGGCTCCAATCATTTGGAAAACTGGCTGGAAATGAAGCATTCAAGATGGTACACTTTGGGTGGCTGGCAGTTGATGTTGCACAAGGGCTCCCCCGGAGCTTCTGAGTAAGATGTGCTGTTGCTCCTCCACAGGACTACTCAGTGAAGTTTGCTTGAGTCTCAGCCTGCATGGCAGCTGAATTCCAGGAGGGTACATTCTGAGAATGTACTACTGGTGGTAGTTACTGATGCCAGACTCTGGAAACATCACATCATTTTCTGTCTTCATTTGATTGATTAAAGCAAGTAATATATCACCTTAGGTACAGTGGGGAATTCTCTTTCTTGAAGGAAAGAATGGCAAAGGGTTTATGATGTCTTTAGTGCATCTAAAATCCTATGCTCTGGAGTCTCCATTTGTTTCTTTTTCCTCAAACATCTCTAGTTTCCATTCATAATTGCACTAGGGATTGATTTTCCTTTGCTTTGGCAATTAAATACCAATTCCACTGATCTCTTTGCAATCTACTGACTTCTTAGTTTTTATTTCAATTTAGTCCTCATTTATTAAGGACTCTCACAGCATCTGGATGGTCCTGTCAACAATCTTGCCAGAAATTTAAGGAACATGTTTGTTAAAGAGGGTCAGCTTTCAGTGGTCATTTTTATTTTCCCAAGATGCTAATAAAGAAGCCCTGCTACCAAGAAGAAAGGTGTAACAGTTATATGTGAGTTCTGTGATAATGTAGATCTTAAAGATTCCCCTAAAAACCCATGTATTACAAATTTGATCTGCAGCATGACACTACTGGGGAGCAGCAGAGATATTAAGAAATAGGGCCTATTGGAAGATATTCAGACATGGAGGGTGAGCCCTTAAAGAAAGTACTAGAAGCCTAGCCTCTATTTTTCCTTGTTATCCCCAGACATCAAGTAAACAGATCTGCTATGTCACACATTCCTGTCATATTGTGTCAACCCAGGCCAAAAGGAATGTGACCAATTGTTTGGCACAGACTGAAACCTCCAGAATTATGAGCCGAAATAAACCTTTTGCCTTATAAATTATGTTATTACACATGTTTGTTACAGTTAAAATGATGTGATGTCTGACACATGCCCTACGCTGCCAGACATACATAATTTGCCTGATCTTTCTCTTTTTTATCCTGGAAACTCTGCTCTTAAGTTGTTCAGTGTATACAGAGTAATAGAAAGCATCAATCTAACATGGATACATCAATCTGTTGCTCATTATTAGAAATAATTATTAGAATCATGTAAAAAAAATGCTCTCACTTGAGCCCAGTAGCTATCCAGAATCAGAAAACACTAGAAAAAGCCAATACAGTGAGTTCTGCCTTACCACTGCTGAGTAATAAAACGATGAACTGGAACACAGAGTCCATCTTGTTTCTGTTCCCATCCAAACTCGCATGTTCCTTTTAACTGCTAAATGTCTAAAAAGATGGATTTGAATAAGGAGTATTGTTTTGCCCCTGCTGACAGAAGAAATCCACCCTCCTTTTAATTCCAAAGTTGTATGCATGTCCATTTAGTGTGGCTCATTTCCTTTCTAAATGAAATGAAATTTGCATTTATATAGCCCGTTACATACCACAGGGGATACTAAAAAGCCCTGCACAGCAGAAACTATTCACAAGCTTAGAACTGAAACTCTTGTAGCGGACATATCCATCTTCATAGTCTTAGGCTAACTAATGCTACCTGCTCTGAGTGCTGAGTGGGCTAGAAAAATGCAGACAGGAATGTGGACTTTTAAAGGTGAATTGCCTAAATATACCTGTAGCTGGATTTGGCTGCAGAAATAAACAGATATGTCATGTGTGCTTGCTGTTTGGCACTGATGCTGCCTGTCTTAAACTGATGTATAAAGACAAGTTTTGTGGCAAATTAGAAATATTCCCCAAACAAGAGATAGATGAAAATATGGTAGAGATACAAGGAAGTTATATTTAACCTCATACCATACACATTTGCTTTAACACACAACAAGAATTTATATAGAAGAAAAGAAACTAGTGATGGTCTGGAAGAAAATATAATATAGTATCTGCACAACCTTAGGGTAAGGTTTCTTAAGTAGATCACCAAAAGCATTAACTATAAAAAAATAAGATTGATAAATTTAACTTTCTGGTCATGAAAAACAATAGAAGGAAAAGCAAGTCACCGTCTGGAAGAAAATACATACATCTGAGAAAGCAGTTATATCCAAAATACATAAATAACTATTATAAATCAAAAAGGCAGATAAAATTATATTTTAACTGGACAATAGATTTAAAAACATCCTTACTAAAAGAAAAGTAGATGACCAAAAGATCAATAAGTATATATATAAGCATACTCAATACAACCAGCCATCAGGGAAATTTAAACCACAATGAACTATCACGTTATTCTTATGACAATATCTATTAAAAAAAAAAGACTACTAGACAGATTGCAAAGGATTGGGGAAAGATGCTGGAAAACTACCACTATCCTTTATGACTGTAGGAATTTTAAGTAGCTTAGTATCTTTGGAAAACAAGGAGTATGTGCTATGAGTATACCTATGCGTATGACCCAGCAATTTTAATCTCAGCTGTTTATATAAGTTTTATGTTTTCTAAAATATATATTCAAGAATTCTCATGCTAGAGAATAAAATTAAAACATCTAACAATAAAATATCACAAAGAATTGACAAAGATTAAGTTTCCATCCAAAGCACAGGTAAATAACAAAGAGCAATGATATATCACTTGCCATACAATTCTAATGACCTGAGTTCAATACACACATAAAAGAGCCAGATGTGGTATGTTATGTATATAATCCTAGTAATCCTGTGGGTATATGGCAAGTGGAGATAGAATAATCTGCCAAAAGCTCAGGAACACAGGGAAATACAGAAATAAGATAAACACAGACTCAAAAGTGGGATAGAAGGAAAGAACCAACTCCTAAAAAATTGTCCACTGACTTTCTTTCATGCATAATGTACACACACACACACACACACACACACACACACACACACGTTATTTGGGAGAGAAAGAAAGAATAATATTCAAAAGGGAGAAGAAGGAAGCTTCTGGGGTACTAGAAATATTTATTTTAATATTTTCACCTTAGGGTTGGTTTCTTGAGTGTTGGCCACGAATTGTGTATATGCTACTATGTTACGATAAATCTTTCCACCAAAAGCTGTCTGAGCCCCACCGCCACATGTGAGCTTTACGCCAGCCGCCCGCCGGAGTTAGGCCCAAATGAATACACAGAGAGACTTGTATTAGTTACAAAGCTGCTTGGCCAATGACTAGGATTCTCATCTGTTAGCTCAGTCTCAATTATCATACATCTATATATTTTATGAGACTTATCTTATCAGATGCCTTATTAGCGTCCCTCCTTGCTGGTGAATCACATCCCGCCATTGGAGCAGGAACGGGAAAAGAGAGAGACATTTCTTTTTTCCTCTTCTTAAATATGAGTCTCCTTGCTATGTCACTTCCTGCCTGGAACACCATTTCTCTACTACATTTCTCAGAATCCTCTTTGACTCCTAGTCCAGCATAACTTGCTGTCTCATTGGCCAAGCAAGTACTTTATTTAAAAATCAATAAGATAAACATACACAGAAGTATTTCCCCCATCACTACTATATATATAGGTTTTGCCTCAATAAGAAAGACAAAACACAAAATGAAAAGCATACATGGATGTGGTATACCCAAATCTTTGTTGCCTTTATCCTCCTGTATACTGATTACCTCTTACTTTAATGAGCAATATAGCTACATTTCCTTATCCACTAAACTCTATGTTTGTAAATGCAAAAGGTTACTTTTTCATGAATATCCAATATAATATCTAGAACAAAATCCTGGACATAATAACCAAATACAAACTCCATGAACAAAGTGCTCATGAAATTGAGATATATGAGGATCTCTGAATACAGCCTTCGCAAATGTCAAGAGTCTCTTGTACTTCATATTTTTAATTTTGAAATTCAAATATAATTACATTATATTCCATTTCCTTCCTCCAATCTTTCCCAGGTACCCACCCCTTGTACTCCCTCAAATTCATGGCCTTTTTTCTTTATTGTTTTTTCATTGTTATTATTGTTTCTTGTTTCTTTCTTTCTTTCTTTCTTTCTTTTTTTTTTTTTTTGGTTTTTCGAGACAGGTTTTCTCTGTGTAGCTTTGGAGCCTATCCTGGCACTCGCTCTGGAGACCAGGCTGGCCTCGAACTCACAGATGTTTCTTGTTTCTTTTCTGGTCTATTTAGTGTTCTGTGTGCTTCTTGTATCTGCATAGGTGTATCTTTCCTTAGTTTGGGGGAGTTTTCTTCTATGATGTGTTGAAGATCTAGACTATGCCACTTAGCTGGGATTCTTCTCACTTGTCTATGCTTATGTTTCAAAAGTTTGGTCTTTTCAAGGTGTTGCACATTTCCTGTGTTTTTAATTTGTTTTTCATATGCTTTGATTAAATTTCTCTATTTATCTTTGAATCGTGGTATTCTATCTTTTACTTGATTCATTTTACTTGTAAGGCTTTCCCTTAAGATTTCTTGTTTGATTATTATTTGTTTGTTTGTTTTTCAGTTCAATTATTTCAGCCTGAGTCTTTCTCAGTGTTTGTATCTCTTTATTGAATTTAGTTCTCAAGTCCTAGATTGTCTTTGTCATTTCCATTAACCTTATGTTTCTGTTCTCATTATTATGAATTTTATTTAAATTAGAAACAATCTTATTTTATATATCAAACCCAGTTCCCTCTCCCTCCTATCCTCCCATGCACCCCACTGATCTCCCCCATCCTATTCCCCATCTAATACCCAGGAAGGGTAAGGCCTTCCATGAGAGATATCAAAATCTGTCAACTCATTTGAGGCAGGGCCTAGGGCCTCCCCCGTATATCTAGTCTAACAGAGTATCCCTCCATGGGGATTGGATTCCTGAAGTCTGTTCGGGCACTAGGGACACATCTTGGTTCCACTGACAGAGGCCCCATAGACAGTCCAGTCCTTCTAGCTGACATCCAGTTTCAGGGGGCTTCATTTGGCCCTATGTTAGTTCCCCAGCTGTCAGACTGAGGTCCATGAGTTCCAACTTGCTCAGATCAGTTGATACTGTGGGTTTTCCCAGCATAGTCTTGACCCCTTTGTTGATCACCCCTCCCTGTCTACAACTGGATTACAGGAGTTCAGCACAGTGCTTAGCTGTGGATCTCTGCTTCTGCTTCCATCAGCTACTAGATGAAGGCTCTAGGGTGGCTAAGGTTCTGGCTATTACAAATAATGCTGCTATGAACATAGTTGAACAGATGTCCTTTTTGTATTAATGTGGACCTTTTGGGTATATGCCTAAGAGGGAAATTGCTGGATCTTGTGGTAGACTGATTCCCATTTTCTGGGAAAATATCCATACTGATTTCCAAAGTGGCTGTACAAGTTTGCACTTCCACCAGCAATGGAGAAACGTTCCCCTTTCTCCACATCCTCTCCAGCATAAACTGTCCTTGGTGTTTTTGATTTTAACCATTCTGATGGGCATAATATGGTATCTCAGAGTTGTTTTGAGTTGCATTTCCCTGATGGCTAAGGATGTTGAGCAATTTCTTAAGTGCCTTCAGCCATTTTAGATTCCTCCACTGAGAATTCTCTATTTAGTTCAGAACCCCACTTTTTAATTATTTGGTGTTTTGGTGACTAGCTTCTTGGATTCTTTGTATATTTTGGAAATCAACCCTCTGTCAGATTTGGAGTTGGTGCAGATCTTTTCCCATTCTGTGGGTGCTGTTTTGTCTTGTTGACTGTGTCTTTTGCCTTACAGAAGCTTCTCAGTTACAGGAGGTCCCATTTACTAATTATCAATCTCAGTGTCTGTGCTACTGGCATTGTGTTCAGTAAGTAGTCTCCTGTGCCAGTTCATTCAAAGGTACCCCATAGTAAGAGATGCAGTAAGGCTGCATTTATGTTGAGGTCTTTGATCCATTTGGACTTAATTTTTGTGAATGGTGATAAATATGGATCTATCTGCAGTCCTCTACATGTCCACACACAGTTATGCCAGCACCATTCGTTGAAGGTGCTTTTTCTCCATTGTATAGTTTTAGCTTCTTTGTCAAAAATCAGGTGTTGATTAGTGTGTGGGTTAATATCAGAGTCTTCAATTCAATTCCATTGGTCTACCTGTCTGTTTTTGTTCTGTGAATACCAGACTGATTTCATTACTATAGCTCTATAGTAGAGCTTGAAGTGTGGAAGGTGATGCCTCCAGAAGTTCCTTAATTGTCCATGGTTGTTTTCGCTATCCTGGGTCTTTTGTTTTTCTGTAAACATTGAGTATTGTCCTTTCAAGGTATGTGAAGAATTGTGTTGGGATTTTGATGGGTAGGATCAAAATAGTAAAAATGGCAATCTTACCAAAAGCAATCTGCAGATTCAATGTTTGTGGTTTCTTAGGCATCACCCAGGCTTTTATTCCCTTTAAGCTATTTCTCTTTAATCCTAAAATTTATTCTTCTTAATCTATTTCTCCTTAATTTCACTGAGCTGTTTCTTTGTGTATTCTTTCAAGTCCTGGAATTCTTTGATGATGTATGTGCTGGCTCTTTTACATTTTGTTCCTGGGGTTCATCCAAGCAATGCTCATTGGCAAACATTTTTGCATGACTGATAAGGTTTGTTTAGGAGGTATTAGCTTCACCTTTCCTATTGTTTGTATATTTGCAACGAGATATGGCCATGTATAGGTGTATTTTTGTTAATTCTGTATCTGATATGGATAGAGCAGTGTAGGGAGCCGTCCCTGCATTCTCCATTACAAGATGGCGCCTGCATCCGGCAGGCACCGAATGTAAACAAGATTATTGCGCAGGCGCTGGGTAATTTTCCATTCCTTGATCTCTGCCTATTCCGTGGCGTCATATGGCCGGATGAGCTGCAGCCAATCATGGGGTGACACGTCCGAGGCGGCGGTTGCCAGCCTTTATTAGGGGACGGGATTCTTGGCTCGGGGTCTCCGCTCTGGGAAGCTTATGCTCTCCCCTCACAAGATGCATTAAAGCTTGTCTGCAGAAGGATCCGAGTGTCCTGCGTATGATTTCTTGCTGGGCGAGAAATACAGAGCGCGCGGGACAGAGCAGGTAGAGGCAGAGCATGGTATATAGAGGCTGGGTTGAACTTAGGTGGAATGAATTCAGGTAGATTCAAATATCTGGTCTAGCACATTGGATGTGTATCCTCATCCAAGTCTAGAGTTTGAATGTAGATCTGAGGATTGGGGAGGACATGGGGATGGGATGCTCAAGTAGACACATTGAGCTAGACACTAGTACAAGTTCAGGCTATGCAGAGAGGTTTGGTGTGATGCAGGAGGGTGCTACAAGTAATAGGTGGGTGGTAGGGGTTGTGCCCAAAGCCTGGAGGAGTGGTCAGACTAGGCCAGGGATATGGATGTGGGAGCCTGGCTAGATCTGTGGTGTGGGAGGATACATAGAGGAGACGACCAGGCAACTATCAAGACAATGGAGCAAGATGTGCAGGACATAGCTGGGCAGACAAGTTAGATGGAGTGTGTAGGTTGTCTCAAATAAACTACATTCTCAAATTGCTTTCATGTTATAATAAAATATTGTATATTATATGCCTCAGTCCTTAGAGTTTATCCTTCCCTGTTTGGGAATTCCTCAACTAGACTTATCTGAGTTGCACTAAGTATTCCCTGTTTACATGGCATTGTCCAGATTTTGACCATATCTACAATGATAAGATTATACCTCATTTGGTACTTTTCATTTTATATATTCTCTCCCTCCCACCTGCCAATAAGTAGTGAGGAAACCAAAACCTGTAACAGGAAACCATAAATAAGGAGGGAAATGATGATCTTTTCAAAAACCATGTTGTCCACCCCACACTACAACTTACATGCTATTTAAATTTTGTCTTAGAAAATCACATATTCCTGGAAAACTGAGGTATTGATGAATAGTCCAAGTATTGCTCAGTGAATATCATCCTGTACAGTTGATGTCAGTAGTTTCCTTCATATACTTCATTTTATGACATTTGTAACCACACATAGGTTCACTTACCTACAGGTGCAACAAAATAACAAATATAAATTCAATGGAGAAATTTGAAACTCTGTGTTCTGTGGATCCTTCATTACTCCACAGAACTTAATACAAGGAAGCACAGTTAATTGGTATGAGACGTGTGTGTGTGTGTGTGTGTGTGTGTGTGTGTGTGTGTGTGTGTATGTATGTGTTATTATTTTTTGGCTCTTAGTCATAACATCTAATTTAATAAAATGTCTTGCCTTTGCCCTTCCTTCCATTTGATAACAAAAAGAAATTTAAAAAGAACATTTTTTGTTCACTAACAAAGCTGTGTCATAAATTCCTTGATCAATAGAATATAGAACATAATATTCATTCAGTTTGATAATATTGTGGTTGCAATAATGAGATTTCCTCTGTTAATAGCTGATATAAGCTAGGCCTATTTAGGTAGAATTTTCTGGACTGTCTATATGTTGTAACTTAGTGATAAGTAGAATACTTCCTGTCTCCCTTTCTGTTTTTGGTTGGTACAAAAGAAAAGTAAATACTACATTCCAACTAGGAAAAAAAGGTCTATGTGCTTTATGGCTGTGTCCCACACATATGGTTTAATATAATGTTTCCATCCAGAACAAAATAAAAGTTCTTTGAAGATCTTCCCAAACGAAGAGCCTTATAAAGAGAACATCTAGTTATTTTTAAAAATAAAAAAAGTTTACTACAAGACACTTGGATTCTGAAGGTACTAAATTACCTTGGACAAGTAACATAGTTTCTTAAATTTCAGTAGCCAAGGATTGATAATAAAGATATCAACTTCTGATACCTAATGTTATAATACATATAAAATCATTTTATGGTAGTAAAAATATACCTTCTTTCATTCTTGCTGGGGACAAACTCAGAGTTAAGATCAATATCTCCTTTTTTTGTATCGTGTGTAGTTTTCATTTTGCCATGCAATCATTATCTTGCATGTTTATGATATGTGTAAATAAGAGGTGAAACTATTTTTAAAATGGGTGCATCCATGTAGCTAGTCCACTCAGCTAACAGGTTGTTAGTATGCTTTGGTTTTTCTAGGGAAATGGTCCATCCACTCATTGTATGTATATATTCTAAAGCAAACTTTATAATTTGCTCTGTTGTATTAACACAGAGCTAACTTAAGAGTTTACTGCAATTACCAGAATATATGGATGTTTGGATATCAGGAATGATTACAGCAGTTCTGAGTCTAGAGCACACTTTACTATATAACATAAATTCTAGAGTCCAATTTTTACTTTTATAGGTAATTTAGCAGAAGTGTGATGAAGATATTTTTAAATCTACTTCTTTGAAATTCCTAACTTTTGATACTAAATTCTCTCTCTCTCTCTCTCTCTCTCTCTCTCTCTCTCTCTCTCTCTCTCTCTGTCTCTCTCTCTCTCTCTGTGTGTGTGTGTGTGATATACATGGATATATATCACATTCATATATATTCATATATAAACATTACACACACAAACCATAGATACATAAATATCCACAGAGTCCACATTCTAGCACCAGCAGTCTGTCAACCTTCCACAACCATTTGCTCTGCCCAATGATATACATTTTATCTCTGGAAAGTCCTAATTGGCATAAGAAGCAACATTATAATCTTTTGATAATTTCATACATGAATGCAGCAAAATATGTTTGTATCCATTCCACTAACCACTCCAAATACTCCCAAATCTCCCCCAACACATGCACCTTCTAACTTGAGAAGTATTTTTAAAACCATGTGTCTTTGAAGATTTCACAGGAAGTTCCATATAACACATCACCAGTCCTGCCAGTTTCATGGGATGAAAGCACAGCAACTATTAAAATAGAACTTCACCAGTTTCAGAAGACTTTTCAAACCATAAAATTTTGGACTTCAACTTTTACAAATAGCAATGTTCTGGTGGAGTAGAAGGCAAAGGATTTGGTAAGAAAATTAAAGGATAAAACATCTCCCCAGCAATATTTCCTCTCTTGTTAGAATCTAGTGTGGTGGAGCAGTCATTATGGACATAAAGTGCCAGTAAAAGTCACAAAGCCATGGCTAATTTTTAAATTGCCCCTAGCACTGGTTCTAACTAAGCACAAGGAGAAAGTGGTTATTTTCAGTAGATAATAAACAAACTAAAATGTATGAATCTGGTAAAAACATTGTAAAGACAAAAGGAGATATGTGCCCATTTAAACAAATTTTTAGAGGAAATTTTATATTATCCCATTGAAGAGATCTAAAGGAACTTCCTTTAATTATGCTCTGAGCATAATTACCTTCCATATACTATCTGAATAAACCAACCTAACCTTGTATTGACATATCTTGTGATAATGTATGGAAAAGAAAAAATAATTAAGTGTCTCCAATTTGAAATTGTAATCATCAAAGATGCAAAGATAGTGAAACAAAATCTGTGCCAAGTATATTGGTAGAAAAATTATTTTTAAATAAAACTCTATTGCTTCCCCAACTTTTTCGAAGGCTAACAAGATTTACGGTTTGGCCACAGTGTATATTTCTTGGTCATTTTTCCTATGCCTGGGTACAAAAACATTTTTCTGATTTCAAAAGTAATGGGAAACCTGGCAATCATCTGTAGGGGGAGGGGAAAAGATGAGAAAGGGGGATAAAGAAATAGATGTTTTTTTACTATAATGTCAGTTGTTTAAACTCTGACATTGGCAGTTGTCATATTTATTTCTCCCCTCCAGCCAGTGTCTAATATGTTTCTTCACCAATACATTCAGTGAATATTTAAGGAATAAATTTCATTTTAGACTGTCTGGAACCACTTGTTTGGAGAGAACTTTGGCACGCTGCTCAAGAGAATCATGAAATATCTGTTTAAACAAATGTCTCAAGGGATCTAGTTCAAGATCACTTTAGTGAAATTCCAGAAAATTAAAGAAGGTATAGGTGTCAGCAAGACTATGAGGTACCTCACCACAGTTCCTTGTATAAGACAACAATGTCACCTATAAAGAAATTCACCCTCAGTAAACAAGGCTGCGCTGCACACTCAAGTTTCACTCACAGGAAAAGGTTCATTAAAGAAGAATGCAGTTTTTATTTTGTAATGCTCAAGCTAGTGTCTGACTGGCAGGTGACATGTAACACAATGTGGGTTCTAGGTATGAATTCCCACTCCATAATAAGTGGCTCTGGGACATGAGCAGATTCCTTACACTGTCTAAAACTCAGTTTCTTTGACTATAAAATTGAAGTATTGATATTATGGAATGTCACATGGCTGTGAGAATTACAGAAGGGTGGCTTCTGAGTTTTGACAAGTTGATAAACCACCTCCTACAAAAGTAAAAGGAAACCGTGGACTGGAAAATAAAATTATGAAACCCTGAAGATATCCCGAGGTATCTGTGACAAGTCTATGACAAGTGAGTAAGGAAATGAAGAGGCAGCTTCCTGGGATGGAGGCAGCAGCTGCAGCAATGGAAATGAGACTAGGAGATAGCTATTCATATTTTCCCCTCACATTACCTTGAAGCTCTAATATCATTGCCTGTCCCAAAACTGAAGAAATAAAAGCTACTGTTGGTCAATGGGCATGATTTCCAGAAAACAAAGATGTCCTTCTATATTAAGTAGCCAATGGAAGTAGGGCTATAAACAGACATTTGCCCCCTGTCCTCCAGTTCCCAAATAACCACTTTGAGGCTTATATTAATTAAATGCTCAGCTAATAGATCGGACTTACTACTAACTAGCTCTTACATTTAAATTAACCCATATCTATTAATCTATGTATTGCCACATGGTTCCTGACTTACCTGTCCTCTAGAATCTTGCTTCTTAGACAACTCCTGGTGTTTCTCTGTCCTCCTTCCTTCTTCATCCCAGTCCTCACTTTACTTATCCTGCCTAACTTTAGGCCAAACAGCTTTTTTATTAGCCAATGAAAGTAATACATACTCACAGTGTACAGAAGGATTATCCCACAGCATAGGGCAGGATAAACAGAGGAAATCTATAACCCTACAGCACATAGACCTTCCTTAGCCAGGAACCAAGGTTAGCATCCCCAGGACTAAATCATGAAGTTATATTCCTGATATGACAAAGAAAAAATGTGCCTACAAATCAAAGCCCATTTGAACTATGAAAAATGCTATCCAAATACAAGATACAGAACATTATGGTAAACACCAGACCAGAACTCTTCAAAGTTATGAGAAATAAAGAAATTCCAGAAACTCTCAACAATATGGAAAAATGGCGAATGAATGTAGTGTTGCAGCCTGTAATTAACAGTAGGGAAGAAAAACATATTGGTGGATAAAATGGGGACATACACTATATGGGAAGGCTCTTTCAATAGTATTATAGCAATATTAACTTCTTATATTTGACAAATATGCCATAGTTACATAAGAGGATGGCACTAATGAAAGTTGTGCCTTGGTGAAGGACTGATAGACACTTTTAGTACCACCATGGACACTTCTCTGCAATTATAACATTTCAAATAAAAAGACTTTGTAAAAAGTAAAGCAAGTGCAAGTGACTCTACTATTTATGATAGTCACTCCATTATGCCCTACAGACCCTGTAAGACTGAAGGAAATGACATCATTCTAGTCTTCTTTCTTTTCAGGAGATCTCTGTTCAATATGTAGGAAGAAGTAACCATTAAAGTAGGAACACACAGGGTTTATCAAAAGTAATTTGTATCTTGCAATATTTCAACTGCATAGCTCTCTGAGCCCTGAAGGGGATGGTTTTGGTGATGACATCCCATTTATGATAGAGTATTCCAAAATCTTAAACTCTCCATGCATTATACAGTTGGAAGTTTCTGTGTTAGTTCCAGTGATTGATGATTCCAAGGAAATAGTGTCAGGACTGATGTACATATGTACTCACAGAGATTATGGCAGCAAGCACAGGTCCTACACAAGGTTCAAGCCAGATGGAATACCAGTGCTGAGAGGGAGAAGTTGACACTGGCTCCTATCCCTAATCAAGAAGCTGTCTTCAATTGGCATCTGCTTGCAAAGGAAAGATTAGTTTTCTCTGATGGAGTCTCACTGGGTCCATTAACCACACTTAACGGTAGGTCTTATGCCCAATGGTAGTAGATGACCAACACAAAACTAAATGATATTTTGTAGATGGTTTTGTTTCATATTTCTCTGAACATTTTTGTCTCATTGGTCTTTTGTTTATATATTGTGGTTTCCTGTTTTGTGTTCTTATGATGTGTGTGTGTGTGGGGGGGTATCTGTGTTGTACTTTCTCTTTGCTTTTTTTAAATTCTGGTTTGTGTTTATTTTTTATTGTTGTTATTTGTCTGTTTTATAAAGAGAGATATAGAAAGAATGAATGGAGTTGAGAGGGTGGGAAGGACCTGGGAGAAGTTGGAGGAATGTGCCCTAGACAATCTTGTCTTACATTGCTTGAAACAGAATTTTACAAATCACTCTTTTTGGAAAAAAAAATCACACAGTGTATTCTGATATTTTTGTCAGGCCCATTTCCAATTTTAAAATATGTGCCAAAAAACTGCAAAACTAAACCAAGATTTTAAAAGACCCTTGGGTATCAGGCAGACAAAAATTAGAGTTTAAGCTCTGCCCCCAAAGTAGGGTTCCTGATAAATAGTACAAGTTTCCATGTGACAAGAAATTGCTACAATCTGTCAGAAAAGATAAAGAACTAATTCAACTATGATAAATACAGAAGCCCAGTTTGAATCATGTCAATCCTAGGTCCAGAAGCCAGCCAGAAGAAGATGTAAACCCCCCTGGAGGAAGATAACATCTTTCAGAGCCATAAATCATCTATTTTGTATATCAAATAATTGATCTTTGATTTAAACAGCTATATTCATAAGATTGAAAACCAAGAGTTAATAAACACTATGAATACACTCACGAGAGATACAGATTGTATAGTTATATATTATTTTGTTTATTCATTTTACATCCAACCACAGTTCCCCTCTCTCCCCTCCTCCCCCTATCCCCTACCCCCACCGACCCCCATCCATTCCTCAGAAAGGGGCAGAAAGGGGAGTCAACAAATCCTGGCACATTAAGTTAAGTCAGAACCAAGGCTACTTGACCATGACCAAGTCCCCCTGCCCCCCACATCAAGACTGAGCAAGGGAGTGGGCTCAAAAAGCCAGCTTATGCACCATGGATAGATCCTGATCCCACTTCCAGAGCCCCTCAAACAGACAAAGCTACACAACTGTCACACACATGCAAAGGGCCTAGTTTGGCTCTATGCAGGCTCCCTAGCTGTTGATCTAAAATCTATGTGCTCCTACAAGTTTGGGTCAACTGTCTCTGTGGGTTTCCTCATCATGATCTTGACCACCCTTGCTCATGTATTCCCTTCTCTCTATCTTTGACAGGACTCCCGTCACTTGGCCTGGTACTTGGCATTGGATCTCTGTATATGCTTCCATTAGTTACTGGATGAAGTGTCTATGATGACACTTAAGGTACTCACCAATCTGATTATAGGGGAAGGACAGGTTATGTACCCTATCCACTCTTGCTAGGAGTCTTATCTGCTGTTGTCATCCTTATACATTCCTGGGAATTTCTCTAGCACCAGGTTTCTCCCTAACCCCATAACGGCTCCCTCTATCAAGATTTCTCTATCATTGCTTTACCATTCCTTCCCTCCCTCAATTCACCCATCTCATTCATTCCTTCATATTCTCATCTTCCACCCCCTCCCCTCTACTACCTACTCTGTGCCCAATTTACCCAGGAGATCTCATCTATTTCCCCTTCCCAGGGTGATCCATATGTCCCTCTTAGGGTACTCCTTGTCACCTAGCTTCTCTGGAGCTAAGGATTGTGATCTGGTTATCTTTTGGCTTACATCTAGTATCCACTTTTGAGTGAGTACATGCCATGTTTGTCTTTCTGGGTGAGAAGCAGGGAATTTTGAAGGACTGTCCTGCCTTGTCTTGGCAAAGTTTGGCAGTCACATTTTTGCATCCTGTTGGTCCAGTTTGGACAGTGTACTGTCAGCAATTGAGGCAAGGGCACTTTCTTTGCCCAAATGGCTAGCTTTTCCCATAAGAAAACAAACTCTCTATAGAGTTTCTTTGATGACCATCATCTTCTCTGAAGTAGACTGGTCCTGCCAGGAACAGACTTATCTCACTGTCATGAGAAGCCTTAAGTTATTAAACATATAAAATGCCATATTCTGTAGGTCTCTGAAAAGTTTGAAGACCACATGTCTATCTAAATATATCTCTATATAGCTTTGAAAACATACCAATATGACTACAAGTTTGATTATTATAGATACTAACTACTAACCTGTGGTTTTAATTATACATTATATTTTTAATGAACTGAATAAGCACAATGCCTCAAGCAAGAGTAGAAATATACATACAGTATAATCAAATTAACTTTAAATTTGTTCAAATAAATCAAAATCCATACCATACCAATGTAAAATATTTTGACATTAGTATTTATTTTGGGATTAGAATCAATAATCTAATCTACCCCTTTATCCTATCATTTCTATATCCTATCCCCTTTTTGCTTTTAGAAAGAAATCTTTGAATTTAACCTCTTTGTTTAACTGTTTCCTAACTATGACCAACAATAATTTGTAAGCAACCCCCTTTAAATGATGACAAACATCCATAATCCATATTTTTGGAATGTGGATGTTGTTTTCCCTAGGCTGCTTCTTGCTGTCTAGGGGCACTAGCATCTTTGGTGGAACCTTAATAAAATTTAGAATAATAGTTAAGTCTTGGCTGGAGTAGTCTGTGAGGCCGGACCATCTCAACCAGCAGCCTTGAAGCTGTTCTGGATGCAGAACTCTGAGGAAACTGTAACAGAGGCACTCCGAGCTGTCAGATCACCTGGGCCACACATTTTCATTGGTGTTTGGTCTCCTTTCTCTGAAAATATACAAACTTTTAAAGGTAGCACACATATCTGTATTAATAGAAGTATAGATTGTGCATTGTACACAAGTTAGCCAAAGACGATTTTTTTGCTTTGTGTTTGAGCAAGTAAAATATGCATTATGTGTTTTGTTGTTTTTCTAAGTTTATTTCTTTACGTCTGTAGCCAGGATTTTCAGGGGGTCTTCCCTGATCAAACCTGATCCATATCAACTTGGAATGAATCCACAGTCTCCCATTTCCTGTGGAAATAAAAGCATAATATCTCTCCCAAAACAACAACACACCTTTTGTCTTCCATTTTGAAGTCAAGATATTTTTTAAAATATATAGGTTGCTTTAATCTAGCAACTTCATAATCAAATGTCTCTGAGCAGTTATTACTCACTCATGAGGAGTCAAAAATTTAAAGACAACATAATAACATATAGGATCCAGACTCCCCATATAATTCCCATTTGATTTTTATTATTATTATTATTATTATTTTAATTTTTTGGTTTTTCAAGACAGGGTTTCTCTGTGCTTTGGAGCCTCCTGGAACTAGCTCTTGTGTACCAGGGTCTTGAACTCACAGAAATCCACCTGCCTCTGCCTCCCGAGTGCTTGGATTAAAGGCGTGTGTTATTATTATTATTATTATTATTATTATTATTATTATTATTATTATTAACTTTATTCCTTTTTAAGGACTTTATTTTTTAAACTTTTTTTCTATGACTGTCTATATCTTTACCCCAAAACCTTTGTACATTTTTAAACACACTGTAACCTGGTTAGAGATTTTTTTCCGTCTGGATCTGTCTTTACTTCATATATGCAACCTTTTTTTGTCTACATGAGCAAAACACAAAACCTGCTATGCAGCTTGCTGGCAAGGCTCAAACTGGCAACTCAAGCCTTCAGGCAGTTGCTAGAAGACACATCTCTGTACTGCAGCTGTCATGAGAGACACAAGACTAGGAAGCCATGTTTGGCTCCATTTTTGTGTGTCTGGAAACATTTTAAGCTTTCTCAGGTCTTAGGTAGATGTAGATGCCAGACGTTTGGGCAACATTTTAGGTAGAGTTTTCCTTCTAAACTGTCTATCAGTTCTGTCCCACCAGCCTTTCCCCCACATAACCACATAGAAACTTATTATTGATTATAAATGTTCAGTCCATAGCTCAGGCTTGTTACTAGCTAACTCTTACATTGTAAATTAACCAATATTTTTTATTTGCCATCTACCTGATGTCACATGGCATTACCTTCTTTCAACACTGCATGTTCATCTTGCTTCTCTCTGCATCTGCTAACAACTCCTTAGACTCCACCCTTCTTCTTCCCATTGTCTTATGTGTCTTGCTGTCCTGCCTATACCTCCTGCCTATCTGTTATGAAACAAATCAGATGGTACCTTAGCAAAGAGACATCTTCACAGTGTACAAAAGGTTTGTTTATATATATATATATATATATATATATATATATATATATATATATAAATTAGGAACAATCTTATTTTACATAACCATCCCAGTTTCCTCTCCCTCCCATCCTCCCATACCCCACAACAACCCCACATCCCATCCCCCAGCCATTCCACAGGTAGGATTGAGACCTTCCATGAGGGATCATTAAAATCTGTCAAGTCATCCTATGCATCTAGGCAAAGAGAGTATCCCTCCATGGGAAATGGGTTCCCAAAGTCTGTTCACGCACAGTGCTCCTAACTGAAACCCATGTTCATGGATTTTGGTTTGGTCCTATGTTGGTTCCCCAGCTGTCAGATGGGGGTCCATGAGTTCCCACTTGCTCTGTTCACTCCTCTCTCTATGAAAATGGATTTCAGAAGTTTGGCTCAGTGCTTGGCTGTGCATCTCTGCTTCTGCTTCCATCAGTTACTGGATGAAGGCTCTAGAATGGTATGTAAGGTAGTCATCATTCTCATTATAGGGAAAAGGCATTTAAGGTAGCCTCATCACTATTGCTTAGGGTCCTAGTTGGGGTCATCCTTTTGGACCTCTGTATACTTCCCTAGTGCCAGATTTCTCTTTAAACTTATAGTGGCTCCCTCTTTTCTTGCTGTCCTCTATTATCTCCTCAGTCTTCCTGATCCCTCATGTTCTCCTCCCCCCTCCTCTTCTCCCCTCCTTTTTCTCCTACTTCCCACCCCTCCACCAATACTCCCCATTTGTCCAGGGCCTCTTGTCTTTTCTGCTTCACTGGGGGACCGTGCATGTCTCTCTTATGGTCTTCCTTGTTTCCTAGATTCTCTGGTGATGTGGATTGTAGGCTGGTAATCCTTTTTACTACGTCTAGAATCCATATATGAGTGAGTGCATACCATGTTTGTCTTTCTGTGACTGGGTTACCTCACTTAGGGTGGTTTCTTCTAGTTCCATCCATTATCTGCAAATTTCAAGATTCCATTTTTTTTTGCTTTGTTTTGTTTTGTTTTTCCTGAGGAATAGTACTCTATTGCATAAATGTACCACATTGTCTGTATCCATTTTTCAGTTGAGGGGTATCTAGGCTTCCAGGTTCTGGCTATTACAAATAATGCTGCTATGAACATAATTGAACAGATGTCCTTGTTGTATGAATATGCATCCTTTGCATATATGCCTAAGAGTGGAATTGCTGGATCTTGAGGTAGACTGGTTCCCATTTTCCAGAGAAACCACCATACTGATTTCCATAGTGGCTGTACAAGTTTGCACTCCCACCAGCAATGGAGAAGCGTTCCCCTTTCTCCACATCCTCTCCAGCATAAACTGTCATTGGTATTTTTTATTTTAGCCATTCTGACAGGTGTAAGATGGAATCTCAGAGTTGTTTTGATTTGAATTTCCATGATGGCTAAGGAATTTGAGCAATTTCTTAAGTGTCTTTCAGCCATTTTAGATTCCGCTATTGAAAATTCTTTGTTTAATTCTGTACCCCATTTTTTAGTTGAATTATTTGGTGTTTTGGTGACTACCTTCTTTAACTCTTTGTATATTTTGGAAATCAGTCCTCTGATGTGGGGTTTTTGAAGATCTTTTCCCATTCTGTGGGCTGCTGTTTAGTCTTGTTGGCTGTGTCCTTTGCCTTACAGAAGCTTCTCAGTTTCAGGAGGCCCATTTATTGTCAGTATCAGTGTCTGTGCTACTGGTGTTGTGTTCAAGAAGTCGTCTCCTGTGCCAATTTGTCCAAGGTTACCTCCCACTTTCTCTTCTAAGAGGTTCACTGTGGCTGGATTTATGTTGAGGTATTTGGTCTATTTGAACTTGAGTTTTGTGCATGGCGATAGACATGGATCTATCTGTAGTCTTCTACATGCCAGCATCCAGTTATTCCAGCACCATTTGTTGAAGATGCTTTTTTTCAATATATTGTTTTAGCTTCTTTGTCAAAGATCAGGTGTTCACAGATGTTTGGGTTAATATCAGGGTCTTCAATTTGATTCCATTGGTCTACCTGTCTATTTTTGTGCCAATACCAAGCTGTTTTCATTACTATAGTTCTATAGTAGAGCTTGAAGTCAAGGATGGTGGTGCCTCCTGAAGTTCTTTTATTCACAGTGTACAAAAAGTTTAATCCATAGCACATCATCTGCCAATGAAATATTGAGCTTAATAGAGTCAAGTATAAAATTTATTATATTAAATAATAGAAGAAAGGGTCTGGGAATGCAGTTCAGAACATAGGGTTCTTGCCTAGCATGTATGAAACCATGGTTTCAATTCTAAGAACCACATAAACCAGAAGTAAAGGCATGCATGTAATCGCAGCACTCAGAGGTGGATGTAGGATGATCAAATCTCATGGTTATCCTCAACCAAATCTGAGGCCTGCTTAAGACTATGTGAGATGCTGTCTCACAAAAGGTAAATAAAAAGAAAATACTGTAAGTGAATGTATTTGTGATATTGTTGAGAAGAAGAGCTTCTAAAATAACAATGACATACACATAAAATTTCATGGATCTGAGTAATTAAAATTAAACTCCTTTGTTTAACAAAGTACATTATGAAGAAACTTGAGGAAATGAAAGTTGAGCCAATCTTTCAAAAGATAGTCTAAGAAATACATAAAAAGGAGTAACATCTATATTTAGTTGAAATATTATGAACCTGAATGTTTCTGTCTGCAACTCTATATATACCCAAATCTTGGGTACTTGTTGAATACTTCAAAATTGTATCAGGTATGATGGTATTATACCAGCTTATTTTTACTATACATTAAGATCATTAATGGTTAGAAATGGGAAAGGGGAAACAGGGAATCTAAATCTATCTTATCAACTAACTGACAAATGAAAATAAGCCCAAAGACATCAAAGGAGGACTTACTAAGGTCATTGTTAGCTTTTTGGTTTTGTCTTCTGATTGGAATCATTAATGCAAGGTTAATGCTGCATGTTCAGATATATATATATATATATATATATATATATATATATATATATATTATTGGGATTATGTAATTTTATTCAAACATTTGGCAAGCTTCAAAGAACTGAAGTCTTTTTAATGTGCCCTCAAAATCAACTAGGAATCTAGAGGAAATGAGTTACCTTTTAATGCTTCCCTGCATGATGTCCTAAATAAATGAATAAAGTCATGTCTCATTTAAATTTTAAAAGCAGCAGAGAGAAATACAATACATTAATGCAATCACAGAGACCCACAGGCAAAAACAGCATAGTAAACTTCACAGCACACATGGGGGAATCTGAAGAGATGCTTTTTCTATAAATCTAGTAATATTTCTCCCTGCCTAGAGAGAGAATAGTCCCTAAGAAACAATTTTTACAACTCTGACAACTACCCTCTTCACTGGTCCAAAGATGTATAAACCCCATCCCGAAGCCCTTGGTGAATTTTCATCCAAATTTGTACATGGAATCCAGGATTGGTTTTGAGGGTAGGCGAAGTGTTTGTTCTGTTTGTTTTTTCCTTAGTTTGACACAAGTTGCCATGTAGTTCAAATACATGTGTACCTGATAATGACCTTAAACACCTGATCCTCCTGCCTACACTTTTCAGATGCTTTGATTACTAGTATAATCTACCTTGTCCAACATATAATTTCATTTAGAATCCTATATAACATCCAAGTATTAACGGGAGGGGATTACACCCTAAAGCCATATGCCATCCCCCAAAACTCTTCCAATCAACATCCTTTCTCATTAATTATAACTCCAAAGATTCCATTTGAAGGTATCACTTACATCTTCCTATAACTGTAGACCCAGTGTGCCAGTGATTGACATCTGGCCATCATACAATAGAAGCCCCTTGCATAAATGTATACATTTTCATAAGTGGTAATAATATGAATATTATGATGGAAATTTAACTTCAGAGTTAAATACCCATAGACATATATAATTAGCCTAAAAGAAACAATATCTTATTGTCAAAATAATGGTAAAAGGATTTTCTAAAAACAAACACAAAACTGGTACACTGTTCAAAAGACAGGTTTTAAAAATTGTTAGAACATGTGTCTGCCCCTTTAAAACAGTGGCAACAATTATGGAGCTAGATCCCACATCTTGAAGAAATCAAGCCATGCCCCCCCAGAAGCACTCTCTCTAAACAATAAGAAGCAGTTTGTGCTGTGATTTAACCATTATTAGTCTATGATACCTTGGTCTACCATTCTCTTTGTCACATACAATAGATTAAACTAAATCACAGGATGCAAAGTGTCTTGCTACCCCCTAAAAGCTTATAGAAGTCTGATTGTTTTAGACATTTTTGGGGGGATAACTCTGTAGAATTTCTCTGAAGGTGCCCCTCTGACCTTCCCCCTGTCATCTGTCTCCATGACTCCTCTCTCCCATGGCTTTAACTCCCTCTCAAATTGATGGCTGCCTTTTCTTTGTTCTTGTTATATACAAGTACATATATAAGTATATAAATATACAAATACAACCTGCTGAGCCTTCTTGGTGTTACTTGCATGTATATGACTTCAGGTCTGGCATTTGGCATTAGAAAATCAATTAAGAGTTTTCTCCCTAGAAAAGACTGGTGTCCCCTCTTTCGGAAGTCATCACTTACCTATACTTCTTTGTTTGTGATTGGAGCTCCATAAGATTTCCCCTTTCCATCATACCACGTCTGTTGGTGTTGTACTTGTTCAGGCATTGTTTAGACAGTCATGTGGAAAGACACTGTTGGTCCTCTGGCTCTTATCATGTTTTACTCCCTCTTCTACGATGTTTCTTGAGCTTTTGGTACAGGAGCTGTGTTGTAGACATACCCACTGGGATTGGGCACACTGCATAGAGTTGTTCTCTACATTTTGACCAATTGTGGGTTTCTGTAATGGTCCATTTGATTCAAAGGGAAGCTGTTTTAGGTTAGCAGTGAGAGACACATTTACCTGTGGGTATAAGGACAAGTGTTAGAATGTAGTTAGGAATTATGCTGGTCAAGCAAAGTGTTGGATGTAGGTTTTCCTCTAAGATCCATGACTTCACTAGCCTTGGGTAGTTAGCTAGATCCTCATACTAAGTGACATAACTCTATACACACACACACACACACACACACACACACACACACACACACACCACACACACTGTAACTCTCATTAGCACTGAGACTCTCAAGGAAAGCTTTGTCATCCCTCTTGAGCTTTACTCCTAAGATTTTGCCACTTTCACGGGGCTTGAATATTACAAACCTCAACAGGGCCATGCCTATGTCAACAGTAAACATTCACTCAGGACTTCACTCATCCAGGGTTTCCTCCTATAGCCAGGTTTATGAGATAATTCTCAACCAGTTGGTCACATAAAAATTACATGCAATTTTAAGTAAATATAAAATTTACTTTCAACTTTTTCAAACATCCTTAATTTGTTTTCCCCCCTCCTACTTCTGAATACAGGTGATATGAAGAGGGAAATGAGAAGGGAGGTTTTAACTGGGGAGCAGGAGGGAGGTCAATTACTCTCGCACTTAAAGGTCCTCTCCAGGACTTAAGAAAAAGCATCATCATCCCAATCATGTTTTTCTCTTACATATGCTGTTTCATTTTTAGTCTAACGCTACCCTTTCCACCTCAATTCCTGATCATGATCTTCAGGCCCTTTCTCCTAATAAATCACATATGCTGGAATGGAACTATGTGTCAGGTTCCTTTCCTGGAATGACCACTGGTTTTCTTTTATATTATTATTATTGTTGTTGCTATAACACTACAGTATGAAAGAATAGAAAAGGGTTGGGAGATGACAATTACATCAGTGACACTATTTTGAAACTCTTCAAATTTTCATGCAAACACAGAATCATTAAAGAACAAAAGAAAAAACTCTAGCCATTATATAAAACAAACTAGCTGATAGTGTATCTTTTGACACCTCCAAGGGTTAAGTGAATAGGAAAAATTAGCAGTAACTCCAAGATATATGTGGTCATATGCCTCTATTAGGAGTACCTTTCTGTCTGAAGAAGCAGAGAACAGGGTAATAACAAACCAGCCAATATGTTCTCCTGAAAGCAGGAGAGATGTACTTGCAAACATTAGCTGAACCTGTAGGGGAAAGCTCAGTCCAATGAGAAATGAAGGTGGAAATCACTGGTAGGAATGTGTATAATACTAGAGCACCTAAGACCTTACAGGCATGCTAAATTAATATGCTAGGGCTCTTTTCTGGGTTAAGGTCCTACAAATTTTAAACTCAGGAGGGGAAAGAAAGATATTAAGGGAAGAGAGATGGTAGACCTCTGGGGTTATAAAGGCCAACAGGGAGGGAGATTTAAGTAGGGAGAGAGACAGAAGGGTAGGGGAAAGGACAGAGTGGAAGCAGAAATAATTAACAATAAGAGAACTTGAAAAGCCACATGGAAAACTACTATTTTATGAATGTGTGTGTTTATATAAATGAAATTAATTCATGTTACCCCACACAAAGGATTGTGCAGAAGCCACAGATCATGAAATAAAAAATAATGCCTGGTACCAGGACCTAGAAGGTTTGAGTCCTGGAACCCTGATTAGGGTCAGTGAGAAAATCTCAGCATGGAAGCTGTAATGTGGCCCAATGAGTCACACAGTGTACCCCTTAGTCTATACATCTTTACTTATAAGTGGTCATTGCAATGGATCGTTAGTCTGACTCGAGGCCTCTGGCTTCTGCTACCCTATTGATACTGGGCCCTCACAGGGACTCCTCCTGGATATCCTGTTGCTGTGGTCAGAATGTCTCTTCACAACAATAGAAACCCTAACAAAGACACCAGTTTTATGTTCTCTCACTTTTTCTAAGCCTCTGAGTCCAAATTGTGCAGTACTGTACTCCCAGGTGTGAGGTCATCCAATGGAACATAAGGAAAGCATTTCATTTGAGATCGTGGCTTACAGTTCAGAGGTTTAGTCCATTATCTTGATGGTGGAGAACATGGTTTCATGCTTGCAGTCACAGAGCTGGAGAAGTAGCTGAGAGTCCTACATCTTGCATGAAACAGGAAGTTGATACACTGAGTGGTATCCCGAACATAGGAAACCTCAAAGCCCACCTGCACAGTGACACACTTCCTCTATCAAGGCCATACCACTCCAAGAAAGCCACACCTCCTAATGGTGTCACTACCGACGAGCTTATGAGGCCAATTACATTCAAACTACCAAGGTTGGGAAGAGGTAGTACATAGGGTCTGAATTTGGGAGGAATTAGAGGAAGAAGTTAGAGTGAATAATGATCAAAATACATAGTACACATGTATGCAATTCTCAAAGAATTAATGAAAATACATTTTCAAGAGAATTGTATTTCTGACTGCATTAGTATTTAAAATGGAAACAGTAGAAATACTAATTTCAAAGTTAAATTATTTTAAAATGAGCTTTAAAGGCAGCATATATATTCTTGGATACTCTAAAAATTTATGATATTTACAATGATTTCCTTTTAATTTCTTTATCAAGTTACATTTAAATGAATGTTAGCATATACTTACATATTTTTGATGTCTAAAAGCCATGCTATTATGGGATATACATACATATATGTATTTATTTAAATGACTAGTAGAGTAATATAAATCAATATATCTATCATCTCAGAGTTATTTTCTGTTAAAACATCAGCCACTGTTATTTAAATACAAGTCTCTAGTAAACTAAAACTTTAGGAGTAAAATTTATGTTGAGTGATAAAAACAAAGGGATTCAGAAAAAGCAGAGTAGGTATATGGAATAAGGAAGGAATGGGGCAACTACAAAAGGGAAAACTGAGAGAGTCTTGAATACTGAGTGGAATGAATACATATGGGACTTTGGACAAGCTAGAAAGTATGGGACAACTCATTTCGCATAAACAACCTAAAATTGTAAAGGTCAAGTGCTACAAAATAAAATAAAATAAAATAAGAAACAGAATAGCATCTCTATGCAAAATACATCATCAGAAAGGCATGGACCAGGTAAAAGTATCTTAAAATGAGATCAAATACATCAAGAAACAAAACACATGGAAAAAATAATTATAAAAACACAAAAGTAAGATTAAGTTCAATGAAGAATTAAAATTGCAATTTTATTTTTAAAATGAAAGCCAAACCACAGGAAATCAAGAGTGAACAAATACATTAAAATAACTTAAGTGAAATGGAAAGTGAAAAAAGAATATTTTTACAAAATTAATTAAGACATGAAAAGGATTTGAAAGTGTTAGGTATTGAGGACTGGTAAAGAAAAATCAACAAGGCAATAATAGGAATACCTGCAAAAAACTAAATAAGTAAAGAACAAATACAACAAACGATTATTTTTAAGAAACTGCATTTCAGCAGAAAAGTTGAGTCAGGTATAGATTAAAAGAAAGGATATGTGATAGGTAGGGTTTTAGCTGGGGGGTGGTACGGGAGGAAGGGAGGGAGAAGGGAACTGGGATTGTCATGTAATTCAATCCTGTTTGTAATTCAAATAAAACAAAGTCAAAAAAAGAAACTGCATTTCATGGTTAATTTTTTGATCATTTGAAACTACACAATGGAAGAGTATACCACCTACTTGAATATTCTGACCCAGAATGACCAAGACCAGGAAATATTCTAAATACCTCTACTACACTTTAAACAAAGAAACAATAGGTATGTAATAAAAATAGCTCATTAATTATAATGAGTAAATTATCTCATTAGATTTTCAACATTAGAGTTTTAAGCTAAAATAAATTATTCAAAATTCTTAAGAGAAAGATGCAAACAAAAATTTTATAGCTAGCATATATGACATTCATACATAAAGAACATAAAGGGTAAACACTGTTATCAACATGAAAGAATAGGGAATAGTAATTCCATGAGTTTGACTGACTAATCTACTAGACAATAAACTTGAGACAACCCCCCACAAAAAAATAGAAAGACATTAGTATATGGATTGCTGATGAGAATTAACTACATAAGACCTTTTAGAATAACGATTAAATGATGATTAGTAGAGAATGGATATTCTGTGTAAAATTTGTTTATTTGGTCGATGATTGTATTTCCGCTAGTGAGTCTTAAACAGCTGAGATTCTCTCTTCCATCTCTTTTATTCTATTAGTTATACTTCCATCTGTAGTACCTTATCATTTACCCAGCTTTTCTATTTCCAGCATTCCCTCAGTTTATGTTTTCTTATTGTCTCTACTTCAGTTTTCAGGTCTTGAAGTGTGTGAATTGTTTCCTTCATCTATTTCATTGGTTTTTTTTCTTGGCTTTCCTTGCTTTCTTTAAGAGATTTACTGATTTCTTGCACTTTTTTTTTGGTTTGTATTTCTTTCATTTCTTTAAGGGATTTTCTCATATCCTTTTTTAGGACCTCTATCATTGTCATGGAGTTGTTTTTAAGGTCATTCTCTTCTGCTTCATCTGCCTCATTGGGTCTTGCTGGCATAGAGTCCCTAGACTCTGGTGGTGTCATATTGGATTTTCTGTTGTTGAATGTGTTTTTTATATTGTTGTCTTCCAATCCCTTCTTCCAGTGGGTGCACGTGGGGTCTCTTGACTCCTGGTGGTATGGGTTCAAGGTTGTTTCCCATTGGGTTCAAGCAGGATCAATACTCCAATGGGTCTCACAATGGGTGAAGGTGGGTCTGAGACACCCCAGGCAAAGGGCAGGCCCAGGAAGATCCAAGGAGGTGGATGTAGGGTGTTGGGAACATGAGCAGAGCCCACACTCACCTCAAACAGAGGGCAGAGGGCAGAGGGGGGACAAAGGAAATACAGTCATCGACCAAAGAAAATCTCAAATCCAACAAAACCCTAACATGAAATATACAGGAAATATGGGACACCGTGAAAAGTCCAAACCTAAGAGGAATAAGTATACAAGGAGGCAAAGAAATGCAGCTCAATGGTACAGAAAACATTCAACAAAATCATAGAAGAAAACTTCCCCAACCTAAAGAAAGATATGCCTATGAAAGTAAAAGAAGCTTACAGAACACCAAATGGACTGGACCACAAAAAGAAGTCCCCTTACCACAAAATAATCAAAACACCAAACTTACAGAATAAAGAAAAAATATTAAAAGCAGCAAAGTAAAAAGGCCAAGTAACATACAAAGGCAGACCTATCAGAAATAAACCAGACTTCTCTATGGAAACTTTGAAAGCCAGAAGGTCCTGGATAGATGTCCTACAAATGCTAAAGGAACATGGATGCCGACCCAAACTACAGCAAAGCTTTCAATCAGTATAGATGGCAAAAACAAGATAGTCCATGGCAAAACCAGATTTAAACAATACATATCCACAAAGCCAACAATACAGAAACTACTGGAAGAAAAACTCCAACCCAAGGAGGATAACTACACTAACAAAATCATAAGCAATAGATAATCCCACAATAACAAACACCAAAAGAAAAAATGGGGGAAATCAACATGCAATACCACCACCAATGACAAACCCAAAACAAGAATTAACAATCAATGTTCATTAATATCTCTCAATGTCAATGGTCTTGCCTTGCCTATAAAAAGACACAAGCTAACAGAGTGGATACCAAGACAGAATCCATCCTTCTGCTGCATACAAGAAACACACCTTAACTTCAAAGACAGACAGTACCTAAGAGGAAAGGGTTAGGAAAAGAATTTCTAATCAAATGGACCTAAAAAATACTCAGGGGTAGCAATCCTAATATCTAACAAATTAGATTTCAAACTAAAATCAATCAAAAGAGATAAAAAAAGGTCATTTCATATTCATCACAGGGAAAGTCCATCAAGACAAAGTCTCAGTTCTGAACATTTATGCGCCAACTACAAAGGCACCCACATTTGTAAAAGAAGCATTACTAAAGCTCAAGTCACACATAAAACCTCACACAATTATAGTAGGAGACTTCAACACCCCTCTTTCACCACTAGACAGGACCACCAGGCAGAAACTTAACAATGAAACAAAATATCTAACAGAAGTTATGACCCAATTGGGTTTAACAGACATCTACAGGAACATTTTGTCAAAACACAAAGAATATATACCTTCTTCTCACCACCACATGGAATGTTTTCTAAAAATCGACCACATACTTGTCAACATAGCAAACCTCAACAGACACAAAAATTGGAATAACCCCCTGTATCCTATGTCATCATAGTTTAAAGTTAGACTTCAACAACAACACAAATTGCATAAAACCTACAAATACATGGTAGTTTAACAATACCCAATTGCACCATTCTTGGGTCAAGGGAGAAATAAAAAAAGAAATTAAAGACTTCCTAGAATACATTGAGAATGAATACACAACATATCCAAATTTATGGAACACTTTGAAAGCAGTGCTAAGAGGAAAGGTCATAGCACTAAGTGCCCTCATGAAGAAACTGGAGAATAGCCATATTAGAGAATAAACAGCACAACTGAAAGCTCAAGAGCAAAAGGAAGCAAACTCACCCTGGAGGAATAGACCCCAGGAAATAATCAAATTGAGGACTGAAATCAATAAGGCAGAAACAAAGAAAACAATACAAAGAATCAATGAAACAAAGAGGTAGTTCTTCAAGAAAATCAACAAGATAGACAAACCTTTATCTAAACTAACCAAAGGACATAGAGAGGGCATGAAGACTAACAAAATCAGACTGAAAAGGGGGACATAACAACAGATATTGAGAAAATCCAGAGAATCATCAGGTTATATTTTGAAAAACTATACTCCACAAAATTAAAAACTCTAAAGGAAATGGAAAATTTTCTGGATAGATATCACTTACCATAATTAAATCAAGAACAGATAAGCAATTTAAATAGACCTATAACCCCTAATAAAATAGAAGCAGTCTCCCAACCAAAAAAAGCCCAGGGCCAGATGGTTTCAGTGCAGAATTCTACCAGAAATTCAAAGACGAGCTAATGCCAGTACTACTTAAACTGTTCCACACAATAGAAGCAGAAAGAGAACTACAGACCAATATCCCTCATGAACATTGATGCAAAAATACTCAATAAACTACTGGCAAATCAAATCCAAGAACACATAGAAAAATCATCTACCATGATCATGTAGGCTTCATCCCAGGGAAGCAGGGATGGTTCAACATATGAAAATCTATCAATGTAATCCACCACAGAAACAAACTGAAAAAGAAAAACCACACGATCATCTCACTAGATGCTGAAAAATCCTTTGACAAAATCTAACACCCCTTCATGATAAAGGTCCTAGAGAGAACACGGATATCAGGAACATACCTGAACATAATAAAAAACAATATACAGTTAACCAACAGTCAATACCAAATAAATGGAGAGAAACTCAACACAATTCCTCTAAAAACAAGAACAAGATAAGACTGTCCACTCTCTTCATATCTCTTCAGAATTGTACTTGAACTTCTACCAAGAGCAATTAGACAACAAAGGAAGTTAAATGGATACAAACTGGAAAGGAAGAAACCAAAATTTCACTATTTGCAGAAGATTTCAGAGTTTACATAAGTGACCTGAAACACTATACCAGGGAGGTCGTACAGCTGATAAACATCTTCAGCAAAGTGGCAGCATACAAGGTGAACTCAAGAAAATCAGTAGCCCTACTATATGCAGACAATAAATGGGCTGAGAAAGAAATCAGAGAAACATCACCGTTTAAATAGTCACAAACAACATAAAATATCTTGGGGTAATGCTGACCAAACAAGTGAAAGACCTGTATAACAGGAACTTTGAGTCTTTAAAGAAAGAAATTAAAGAAGATAGCAGAAAATGGAAAGATCTCCCATGCTCTTGGATAGGTAGGATCCACATAGTAAAAACGGCAATCTTACCAAAAGCAATCTACAGATTCAATGCAATCCCCATCAAAATACTGGCACAATTCTTCACAGACCTTGAAAGAACAATAATCAACTTTACATGGAAAAACAAAAGATCCAGGATAGCCAAAACAACTCTGTACAATAAAGAATCTTCTGGAGGCATCACTATCCTGGACTTTGAGCTCTTTTATAGAGCTATGGTCCCGAAGACAGCTTGGTATTGTCAAAAATAGACATATTGAACAATGGAATCGAATTGAAAACCCTGATATTAACCCACACACCTACAAACAACTGTTTTTTGACAAAGAAGCCAAAACTATACAATGGAAAAAAGAAAGCATCTTCAACAAATAATGCTGGCATAACTGGATGCTGACATGTAGAAGACTGCAGATAAATCCATATCTATTGCCATGCACACAACTTAAGTCCAAATGGATCAAAGACCTCAACATAAATCCAGCCACACTGAGCCTCTTAGAAGAGAAAGTGGGAAGTATCCTTGAACGAAATGGTACAGGAGACTGCTTCTTGAACATAACACCAGTAGCATAGACACTAAGATCTACAATTAATAAATGGTACCTCCTGAAACTGAGAAGCTTCTGTAAGACAAAGGACACAGTCAATAAGACAAAACAGCAGCCCACAGAATGGAAAAAGATCTTCACCAACCCCACATCTGACAGAGGGTTGATCTGCAAAATTTACAAAGTATTCAAGAAGCTAGTCTCCAAAACACCAAATAATCCAATTAAAATTAGTGTGCAAAACTAAATAGAGAATTCTCAATAGAGGAGTCTAAAATAGCTGATAGACACTTAAGAGAGTGTTCAACATCCTTAGCCATCAGGGAAATGCAAATCAAAACGACTCTGAGATACCATCTTACTCCTGTCAGAATGGCTAAAATCAAAAACACCAATGACAGTTTATGCTGGAGAGGATGTGGAGAAAGGGGAGCACTCCTCTACTGCTAGGGGGAGTGCAAACTTGTACAGCCACTATGGAAATCAGTATGGAGATTCCTGAGGAAAATGGGAATCAGTCTACCACAAGATCCAGCAATTCCACTCTTAGGCATATACCCAAAAGAAGCACATTCATGCTGCAAGAACATCTGTTCAACTATGTTCATAGCAGCATTATTTGTAATAGCCAGAACCTGGAAGCAACCTAGATGCCCTTCAACTGAAGAATGGATAGAGAAAATGTTATACATTTACACAATGAAATACTACTCAGTGGGGAAAAAAAACAATGGAAGCTTGAAATTTGCAGGCAAATGGATGGCACTAGAAGAACCCATCCTGAGTGAGATAACCCAGTCACAAAAAGACAAACATGGTATTACTCACTCATATAGGTATTTTAGACATAGAGCAAAGGATTACCAGCCTACAATCCACACTGCCAGAGGAGCTAGGAAACAAGGCAGAACCTAAGGGAGACATACATGGTTCCCTGGAGAAGGGGAAAGGGATAAGATCTCCTGAGACAATTGGGAGTCTGGGGGGAGGGCAGCGGGAGCTAGAAGAAAGAGAAGTGGAGAAGAGGAGGGAAGAGGAGGGCATGAAGTAGTAGGAAGGTTGAGTCGGGGAAGAATAGAGGAGAGCAAGAAAATATATACCATAATAGAGGGAGCCACTTTAGGTTTAAAGAGAAATCTGGCACTAGGGAAATGTCCAGAGATGTACAAGGATGACCCCCCACTAACAAGCTAAGCAATTGTAGAGAGGCTCTTAAATGTCCTCCCCTGATAATGAGACTGATGGCTTCCTTATTTGCTATCATGGAGCCTTCATCCCGTAGCTCTTGGAAACAGAAGCAGACACCCACAGCTAAACACTGAGCTGAACTCCTGGAATCCAGTTTCAGAGAGGGAGGAGTGATGAGCAAAAGGGTCAAGACCAGGCTGTTGAAATCCACAGATACAGCTGACCTGAACAAGGGGGAGGTCATGGATCCCAGACTGATAGCTGGGTAACCAGCCTAGGACTGATTCAGACCCCCTGAATGTGAGTGTCAGTGAGGAGGCCTCGGAAATCTATGTGGCCTCTGGTAATAAATCAGTATTTATCCCTAGCAAAAGAATGGACTTTGGGAGCCCATTCCCTATGGAAGGATACTCTCTCAGCCTAGACACACAGGGGAGGGCCTAGGCCCTGATGCAAATGACATGACAGACTTTGCAGATACCCCTTGGAAGACCTCACCCTCCCTGGGAGGCAGAAAGGGGATGGGACAGTGTGTTAGTGTGAGGCAGGGAGGACAGGAGGGAGAGGGACCTGGAATAGACATGTAAAACAAGTTTGTTTCTAATTTAAATTAAAAATTTATTTATTTAGATAATGGGCACTGAATTCAATTACTGACATTGAGGAGGGTGGGGTCAAAGGAATAACATAGGCAAAATGTGTTTGTCTCTTTGAAAAGTATATTTGTGTTTGAGTCAGTATTGTTATTAAGGCTTTACACGTGAAAAGGAAGTAAAGAAAATATTATAGTACATTCTATTTTATAACTCCCAATCTTTTATAAGATCCAATTTCTATGTGTAAGAGACAAGAGGTAATATGAAGTGGATTAAGTCTAAAAACTTATTTTTCTGAATCTTAAATGGAAGTCAGTATAACCTGATAAGGTATCATGTTTTTTTAAAACAAACTGCATAAACACATTTATTATTAACTGTCCTATAAGAAACTTAAAAACAGTGGCCCCTGATAATATCCCACAAAAATTTTAGCTCTGTTCTGTAAGAAACTTAAAAGTAATGACCCATGATGACTGACATTCATAGTTATGGTTCTGAAATGTTACTTCCCACCAGTAGAACCCAGGGCCAATAGATATATAAAGGGTGGACTGTACTGACTAGGAATATTTTCCTTATACCAAATTCTGAGGCAGCTCTCAGAGACTATAACATTATCCACTTGACAAAATCTAGGATAACCTAGGAGACAACCCTGTAGGTATTCCTGTGAGGGATCGTCTGGAATAAGTTAATTGAAGTGGGAAGATCTATGTCAACTGTTGATAGAACCATTCCATGAGTCGGATTTCTGAACCGAATAAAAATGAGAAAGTGATCTATGGTGGTTTGAATAAGAATGGCCCCATAAACTCCTAACTATGAGTTCTTGGTCACCAGTGAGTTGCAATATTTGAAAGGTGTCTTAGTTAGGGTTCCCATTGCTGTAAAGAGACACCATGATCACAGAAACTCATAGAAAGGAAAACATTTCATTGGGGTGGCTTATAGTTCAGAGGTTTAGTACACTATCACCATGGCAGGACATGGTGGTATTCAGGCAGATATAGTGCTTGAGATGGAGATGACAGTCTTACAACTTGATCCACAGACAATAAGAAGTGAACCAAAATAGGTATATCTTGAGTATAGGAGACCTCAAAGCCTGCCCTCCACAGTGACAACTTCCTCCAAAAAGGCCATACCTTCAAATAGTACCACTCCCTATGTGCTTATAGGGACTAATTACATTCAAACTACCACATTCCACTTCCTGGCCCCCATTCACTTGTGGCAATATCATAATGCAAAATGCATTTAGTTCAACTTCAAAAGTCCCCATAGCCTATCACAGTCTCAACAATGTTTTAAAGTCCAATGTTGAAAGTCTCTTTGAGATTCATGTAATCTCTTAACTATAACCCCCTAGGAAACCAAAATCAAAAACAGATAGCGTACTTCCAACATACAAAGTCACAGGATATACATTAACATTCCAAAATGTAGGAAAGGGAGCACAGTGAGGAAATACTGGAACAAACCAAGACTGAAAATCAGCTGAGTAAACTCCAAACTCAGCATTTTCAAATCTGATTTCAAAGCACCCTTCAGATATCCAGCTCCTTTCAGTTTTGTTGTCTGCAACACACTTCTTCCTCTTGGACTGGTTCCACTCCCTATCAGCAGCTTTCCTTGACAAGTATCCCACAACTCTGGAATCGCTAACATCTTGGGGTCTCCAAGGTAATCCAGGCTTCAATTTCACAGTGTCACTCAATGACCTCACTGGGCCTCCATACATAGACACACCTGACACATGCCTGGTCTCAGAGGCTTTCCTTAGTTGTTCCTTGCCTGTAAAGCCTGAACCACCAGACCAAAGCTGCCAAGTTCTGCTGTTTGCTGGACCTAGAATATGCCCCCCTCATTCAATTACATCTTCACCAGCTCTTTTCTATTGTTTCTTTCACTGCCTAAACTTGGCTGTCCTTGCTCTATTGACCAGGCTGGCCTTCAATGCAGAGATCCACCAGCCTACGCCTTCCCAGTGCTGGGATTAAAGGCATGCACTACAACACCTAGCTCTAAACTTTAATTCCTTTTCACAAGTTGGAAATTTAGCTGGGTGGGAGCTTGCCCTGAGGTCACCACTCCCTCTATTCCATTTCTTAATTTGTTTATCTCCTTGAAGACAGAACTTAACATCACACCACTTCCTGATGCCCCTTTTCAGTCTGTACATTTTGTATTTTCCTTGCTCAGCTTGCTTCTTTTCATTATAAATCCTCATTAGAGTTACCACTAATAACCACAGAACAGAGTCTATGTTTTGAAATTTCCTCTGTCAAAGGAATTAATCCAAAAATGTTCAATTTATTATCAGGCAGACTTTTCAGACAAGGTCAAAAAGCAGCCACATTCTTCACCAAAATATCACAAGAAAGGTATTTAGGCAACATACTAAAATTCTCCCCTGAAACCTCTTGAGCCAGGCCCCTACAGTTCAAATCTTCCATGCCTCTACTAGTAAGGCCCATTAATCACTGCTTAAATGATTCTACTGCTTTCCTAACCCAAAGTACCAAGGTCAAAATTCCCTCCAAGCAAAAACATGGTTAGAAGCATCACAATACTCCAGTCCCTGGTAGTTATGGTTTCATTTCTGTGAAGAGACACTGTGACCACAGCAACACTTACAAGGAAAAACAGTTACTTAGTGGCTTACAGTTCATAGCTTTAGTCCATTATCATCATGGTAGGATATGGCAGCTTGCAGGCAATACTCAGGGCTAGAGATGAAGCTGGGAGTCTTACATCTTGGTCCACAGGCAGCAGGATACAAACTGAACCAGGTGAAGCTTGAGCATAGGAGAGCTCAAAGCCCACCTGCACAGCAACAAACACACTTCCTCCAACAAGGCCATACCTACTCTAACAAGGACACACCTTCAAATAGTGCCACTGCCTATGACCTCATGAGAGCCACTTTCTTTCAAACTACCACAAAGGATTAGGAGGTGTGGCCTTGTTGCCCTATACCAAGCCCAGAGTTTCTCTGTCTCTGTCTCTGTCTGTCTGATATATATATTATATATATAATATATATATATATATTATATATATATATATATATGCCTGTGGATCAAGATGTAGCTCTCAGCTATTGTCCCAGCACCATGTGTGCTGCCATGCTCCTTGCCATAATGATAATGGACTCTAAAATTGTAAGCAAGCCCCCAACTAAATACTTTCATTTTTAAGAGTTGCCATGATCATAGTGTCTCTTCACAGCAATAAAATAGTTGACTAAGACAGGAGCTGAGCACCAGCATTCATCGCTTTCTTCTTCTTATCTGTAAATGCAATGTGACCAACTGCCTCCAGCTCCAGCTCCAACTCCAGCTACCATGACTCCTCCACCAGGATGATTCATACTTTTGAACTGTAAGCCAAAATAAACCCTTTCTTCTCAATTGAAGTTACTTTTCTCAGAGTATCTAACACAGCAATAGAAAAAGTGACTAATACAAAGTAATAAAGTTAAATCAGGAACACTTGGGAGCTAAGTTGAGGTTGCTGCTGACAAAAGATGCAACAAGGAAATACTGTCTTACATGCTTATGCATATATGAACTCACAGAGACTGTGCAGGATGCACACAATCTGCACAAATTCAAGGCAGACAAAATCTCCACTGAGGATAGGAAGAAGGCACAGAGTTGCACTCCTAACCAAGAAATTATTTGCAATAATAACTGCAGAGAGAGAGAGAGAAAACCCGTTCTCTACAATGGAATGGCACTGTGTATATCAACCACACTTAAACTCAGCAGTAGTTGGCCAAAAACGGACTCCATATTATACTGTATATGCTTTCTTTTGTCATGAATTGGTGGGTTTTGTTTTGAGGAATATTTTGCTTTGGTGTGTGTGTGTGTGTGTGTGTGTGTGTGTGTGTGTGTGTGTGTGTGTAACAGAGAAAGAGGGAGAGCATGAAGGTCAGACAATCTGTGAGGACTTGAGGGAGGGTAAAGGATATGATATTTTTTAATTTTCAAGACAGGGTTCTCTGTGTATCTTTATAGACCAGGCTGGCCTCAAACTCACAGAGATCTGCCTGCCTCTGCCTCCGAGTGCTGGAATTAAAGGTGTGCCCCACCACTGCCCAGCTATGGATAAGACAATTTTTTAAAGGAATAGGGCTGAAGAGATGGTTCAGTGGCTAAGAGCACTGGCTGCTCTTCCAGGAGAAAACTAAAACAGACAAAAAAGATCAATCTGAGTTTCTAAAGGGTGACAATTGCAATTAATTGGCTTATATCAACTGTCTTGCTATCAGTAATCATACAATAACATTTTTAAGTTATGATCTGTCACTATTGAATGATAGAGTTGAAGGTGAGCTAATTCATTTTCTTGAAATCATATAAATAGATGGAGATAAACAAGCATGCTTTTTTCTTTAGGAATTTCATCTAGTATAGTTTACTTTCCCATCCCCCAATTCCTCCCTTACCCTCCCCCTTCCTTCCCTATGCAACTTCATGTTCTTTCTCTTTTACCAAGAAAGGAAGGAGAGGAGGGGAGAGGAGCGGAGGGGAGGGGAGGAGAGGAGAGGAGAGGAGAGGAGAGGAGAGGGGAGGGGAGGGGAGGGGAGGGGAGGGGAGACAGGGCAGGGGAGGGAGGGGAGGACAGGACAGGGAGGAGAGGGAAGAGAGAAGAGGGAGAGGAGAGGATAGGAGAGGAGGCAGGGCAGGGGAGGGAGGGAAGGGAAGGGGGGAGTAGAGGGAGAAGGAGGGACGGGAGGGAGGGGAGGGGGAGAGGAGGGAGGGGAGGGGAGGGGAGGGAAGAGAAGAGAAGAGAAGAGAAGAGAAGAGAAGAGAAGAGAAGAGAAGAGAAGAGAAGAGAAGAGAAGAGAAGAGAAGAGAAGAGAGGCTACTAGAAAGTATGGAGTCCAAATTGTGATGGTCAATTGCTCTAGAGCATGGGACTTGCCCTGAAATGTTATTGATGTACTCAGTGTCACTCCATTGAAGAAAACTTCCCCCTGCCAGCAGCTATCATTTGTTACTAGATTCTTGGATAAGAATGTGACTTTGTGCACACTCTCCATTTTGCTGGGATTTTGCCTGCCTTGAGCTTTCACTGGTCGTGTGCATGTTGTCAATCTCTGGGAGTTCATATGTACATCAGCCCTTGCATCTAGAAAATTCTGTTTCCTTAGAATCGGCCACTTCCTCTGACCCTTACAATTTTTTCACCCCCTCTTCCACATAGACTCCCGAGTCTTGAAAGGAAGGTGTGATAAAGACAACCCATTCAGGAATGAGCACTCAAAAGTCTATCACTTTCTGTAAGCTGTCCAGTTGTGTGTCTCTGTGCTAATTACCATCTACTGCAAGAAGCAGCTTCTCTGCTGAGGGATGAGTGGTAAGCACTATTCTACCATTCCCATACTAACTGTAAATCTGAGTAACCAAAGTACATGATAGGAAGCATCTCTTTCTAAAAGCATTCACACTGACAAATCAAAAAGAATCAAAACAGCATCCATTTACATCTGCATTAGTGTTGCTGTGTCTAGACACTGAGAAACAGCTCTTTTGCTTTGATTTGTTTACTGTTTGGTTTGGGTTTTTTCAAGGCAGGGTTTCTCTGTGTAGCCCTGACTGTCGTGAAACTCACCCTGTAGACCAAGTTGGCCTCGAACTCAATAAGATCCATCTGCCGCTGTCTGATGAGTGCTGGGATGTAAGGCGTGCACCACCACTGCCTAGCTTTTGAAGCAACAGCTCTTTACAACACAAAGTGCAGAAAATAATGTGCCCCCTGAAAAACAGAATACATCATTCCCTGTGGTTTAAACAAAGAGATTCTATCTGAATTCTATCAAACCTCTAAGTTCAACTGTCCATCAGTAGGAAATATAGCAGAGAAATATATTTCCTATGTGAGTATGCCGTCAGCAAACTGCAGAATAAGTAAAGTTGTTTAGTTCTAAAGAGATAAATAATAAAAAAACAGAATCTACATGGGGCCTGCAGAATAAAAAAGAGTTTAAAAAAGCAAATTTGGGGATGGGAGAGATAGTTCATTCTGTAAAGAGCTTGTATTTGCAAACATAATGCCTTAAATTCATTCCCCAGTACCATTTTTTTTAAAGTCAGGCTTAGTGGTGTGTGCTTGAAAACTCACCACCAGGGAAGTGGAGACAGACAGCTTAGTCTACTAGCAGGAGAGTTTCAAGCCAATGGCAGTCCCTATCTCCAAATACAAGGTACATAGTACCTACAGAATAACACCTGGGGTTATCCTCTATACACACCACACCCACCTTTCTCTACACACATACAAAAAATGAAAATAATAAGATACCAAGTTTTTAAATGGACTATCCTAAGCTAGGCATATTGAGTTGTATAATGAAAATACGGAGATATTTAAGGAAGTGATCATTACAAAATTCTAGGACCCACCACTTAAAAGGTAATTCAAGAGATGACTGGTCAAGGTATATATTTCCTGATCTGGCTAAGGAGTAGAATGTGTTTGCTTTTATAATACACTAAGTTACTTGTTTGTTTTGTGTCTTTTCCATATATGGCTTTATTTCACAGTAAAAAGAATCTTATTAGCATCAATTTTAGCTTATTTTCCTACTTCTCCCCTACCTCTATTCACCCCCACATTTAGAACTGCATCAGTACCAGCTTCTACATACAGCAGAAAGTGTTTTTCAACTTCAGCACAGTAGAGAAGTCAAAACCTTAGGGCAGGATTATAGATTATTATAATACATAGAATTTGACAATTTTTACTTATGGGACTGAAAATTTATTATAAACCATTTTCACTGTGGAAAAACAGGGGCTTGGTTTAATAGAGATTTTGAAAACAATGGCAGAAGGTTTCAGAATAGTGGGAATAGAAAGGCATTATTTTGTGAACTTACATGGCAGGCTATGCATTCAGAAGAGTGGTACAAGTGACATTTTTGTCAGGTTCTTTTGAGACCAGATTGTGGGAACATTTTGCCTCTACCTGGACTGAATCAAATTTTTCAGCTTTTGGTAAAAAACGACAATAAAAACTGAAAAGCCTGTCTATCTTGAAGACAAGTCTAGACAAGTGATTAGGTTAAATGCCCCAAACATTTCATAATAGTAATGTAAGGTGACATGCTAGAGAGGCATAAAGAATAATCCTATTATATTTACATGCTGATATTGCCCTTGGGGCTGGCCTAATTAGTCCCGTTAATCACCATGGCCCCTTCAAAGCTAAGCTGCTGAAAAGCGAAATCTAATTACTACTTTCTGTGGCCAAGCAGAGTTCTGGCTGTAGCAGTGCTTGAGCTCACAGCTGTCAGGGAGATATTGTTGTATTATTTTGCCTTTACTTCTGTAATCTCTGCTCAACTCACCTCCTTTCTAGGTTAGAAGCATACAGCAATTTGAAGACAAAGACTGTGCATCATTCATCTTCATAGTCTACCTTATTTAGCACACTGATCTTAGCACAAAGTAGAGACAAGGTGTTCTCCATTCAATTCCATTGTTTAAAAAAATGCCTGCAGGGTAAGTATGCAATTAAACCAGAAATCTGCTTAGCTTTAATTTCCCCCTTTCTTAATTAAGAGAAAATTAACATACAGTGAAATGCACATATTTTAAGACTATCATTTGATGAGTTTTGAGAAATGCATGCAGCTGTGTAACCCAAACACCAGGGTATAGCATATTAACAGACCCCAGATGTTCTCTTATTTGCCTTCCAGTCAGTCAACACAGGCTCCAAAAAGCAATTCTACTGTAGTACTAGTCTAGAACTTTGTGATATAAGTGGAATGATCCAGTATGTCCTCTTTTGCTTCTGGCTTGTGATACCATGATTTTAATATTCATCCGTACAGTTATGTGTATCAGTAGCCCATTTATTTTTTAAGTGATTGTGAATCTACTGTATAATTATAACAGAATTCTTCTCCATTATCATGAAGGAGCCTTTGATTATTTCCAAGTTTAAGACTATATAATTAAAAGTGTTGCAATCATACTTGAATAAGTCACTTTGTGAACATGTACTCATTTTTAAACATATAAACCTAAGATAAGATTGCTGGATCATAGGATAGGTTCATATATTACTTAAAAGAGACTGGCAAATAATTTGTAAAGTAATCATATCACTTTACACAAATCTGCATGAAAATTCCAGTTGTCCAACACTTTTTCAAAATTTAGTGAGTGTGGGATAATATCTCAATGTGGATGTGATTTGCACATTTTGTGATCTTAAAGATGTTGGTCAAGAATTTTTATTGTCTGAAAATTTCATACATGCATATTATCTGTGTTATTCAACTCAATTCCCACCCCATCCCATACAATTCCTCCACTATCCCAACTTTATGTGGTCTTTCTTTAAATTCACTGAGTCCATTTAGTGCTGCCATGGATCCACTTGGGTGCAGAACCATCTACTGGATCATAGGGCAGCCTCTCAGGAGACACAATCCTGAAGAAAATGGATTCTTCTTTTCCCAAAAAGCATCAGTTGCCAATTGCTCTTAGGAATTTTGCTGGTCTATGTCTTGTACATGCAGTCACAGCTTCCGTGAGGTCTTATGTATAACAACTCCTGTCATATCTGGCAAATACTGTTTTGCTGTAAATGTGCATGACCTCTAGCTTTTATAAATTTATTCCCCTCTCTGTATGTTTTGTGAGGCTAGAAGAGAGGACGTGTGATATAGAGATACAGATGTCATGTTTAGAGCTAGCATTCCATAGTCTCATATTCTCTGCATTTGACTACTTGTGGATCTCTGTATTAATCACCATCTACTGAAGAAAAAAAAAAACTTTTCTGATGAGGATTGAAAATTACACTAATCTATGGATATAAAGATAAGAACTCAGGAGGAAATGTATTAATATATCCATTTAACAAAATAGTAGTCTACTAGATTCTATCCTAGGGCATATGACCTAGCCAGGCAAGTATTCTTGGTCCTGTTTACAATACCAGGCACAGGTTGTACTTTATTGAGTGGGATTTAAATGCAACTAGAAAGTTTGGTTACTTCCATAACATTAATTCCAAATTTGCACCAGTGGGCATATCTTGCTGGGACAAACATTATTGTAGCACACAGGGTTCACAGCTGGGTAAAAATATTGATTTCTCTTTGTTCTGGTTATGTGAATAGCACCATTCAGCAAAATGAATGAAGAAATTGACAGATCAGTACTAGCTTGATTTCTCTGTGTTCTATGACTCCATTATGCAGTTTCTTCAGCAGTAGGGTCTTAACATCAAGTTCTGGTGACTAACCAAGAACAATGGAAACAGCCTATAATGTTTATGGGAGGATCTATAGGACACCACTGAACAACAATTCCAAAAGAGATAATCCATACCTGGTAATGGACTTTTGTTTTGTTTTTCAAGACAGGGTTTCTCTGTGGTTTTGTAGGCTGTCCTGGAAATTGTTCTTGCAGACCAGGCTGGTCTTGAACTCACAGAGATCTGTCTGCCTCTGCCTCCAGAGTGCTGGGATTAAAGGCACGGCACTGGACTTTTTATTTGATAGCCTACAGAACCTGGGAAAGGCATTGCACCCCTGCTATAGGATGACTCCATTTGAAATCCTTTTGTATATCTACATGGATGTATTTTAGGAGGCATTTACAATAGGAGGTTTCCTTGAGGCATTTTCCATTTCAAAGGTATTTAATGTGAGCTATCATTCCTCATAACACTTTCTCCTCTACCCTTCACTCCTATTACCAACCCCATGTAACTTCTACTTTTCTATTATTCCCCTTTCCTCCTAATACCACCTACATTCTATCCCTCTTCCCTTGAAATCCACACCATACCTTACTGGTTTTCTGACTTCTATGGGTATGCCAATTTAAACACACTTATATAAAGATTCAAAGCTAGTATCTCCATAAGAGAAAGAACATGAAGCACTTGTTTTTCTCGGTCTTGGTTATTGAAGGGCACACGAGCCAGTTAAACATGGTGCTGAGGGGAAGTCAGTAGGATGAGTCCAAAGTGTTTACCAAAAGGAATGAATGATTGGTTGCCAAGATCAGGCCAGATGATGTCACGCCATGACCAGCTCATGATCGCTAAGCAAAGCAAATGAGTGCCCTGATACCTGATCAAGGTCACCTTTAAAGTCATTGGTTGGTTGCTGTTCCGCTTCCTTAAAGTTCTGTGGTTTTTTTTTTTATTTTTTTTTTTTTATTTTTTTTTGCTTTAAAAGTGCTTCCTAGAAGCCGGGCGTTGGTGGTACACGCCTTTAATCCCAGCACTCAGGAGGCAGAGGCAGGCGGATCTCTGTGAGTTCGAGGCCAGCCTGGTCTCCAGAGCGAGTGCCAGGATAGGCTCCAGAGCTACACAGAGAAACCCTGTCTCCAAAAACCAAAAGAAAAAAATGCTTCCTAGAAGCCAATAAACAAGTTCCTGCGTGACTTGACTCCCTGCTGCGTCTGACTATCTCTGGGATCCAGGGAGGCTGGGGAATGGGTGAGAGGCACACTTACCCTTCATTGGACCCAGTTTGGCTTAACAGAGCCGGACTAAGAAACAACAGGCTCCAACAGGTTATCGCATTCAAAATAATTGTTTCCAGTTCTGTCTATTTATCTGCAAGTTTTAAATTTTCTTTATCTTTACAGCCAAGTAATATTCCAAAGTGTACATTTACTACACTTTCATTATTCATTCTTTGGTTGATGGGCATCTAGGCTGTTTCCATTCATCACTACTAGGAATAAAACAAACATGTATGAACAAGTATCTCTGCAGCATGGCATAGAAACCTTTGGGAATATGCCCAGGAATAGTATAACTGACTAGACTAATATGGTAGATAAAAACAGATGCATTGCTCAGTGGAAAAGAACTGAAAAACTAGATGAACACCACCTGCATTTTGACAGAGGCCAAAAACAAACACTGAAGAAAAGACAGCAACTTCAACAAATGGTGCTCATCAAACTGATATATATATATATATATATATATATATATATATATATATATATAAAGCCTGATACTCTGATTCTGATAGAGGAGAAAGTAAGGAACTGACTTTAACTTATAGGAACAAGAAAAGACTTTCTGAACAGGACCCCAGTAGCACAGACATTAAGGCCAATAGCTGGCAAACAGGACTTCTTGAACTAAAAGGCTTTTATACAGTGAAGGCCACCATCATTCAATTTGAAGAGTCAGCATACAGAATGGGAAAAAGTCTCTACCAGCTGTACAGCTAACAGAGGCTTAGTATCAAGAAAAATAAAGAACTCAGAGGGTTTGTATATAGAATATACAAATAACTCAAATAACTAAGCATCAAAAAACAAAGCTAAACAACCCATTCATTCTTGGTAGGAGTAGCAAAATGGTACAGCCACAGTGGAAATCTGTATGGGAATTCCTCAAAAGTTAGTCAAGTTTGGGCATTTTTTTACCCAGTTGCATATGATCTTATGAATGGTCAATTTAAATCTTGCATCATATTTTACTTAACTATTTGTCATTTTATTTTTTTCTATGTTGTGAGAGTCCTTTATAAATAACGTATACTACTTATTTATCTGTTATTGATTTTGTAAATTGTCATCCTACCCAAAGCAATCTACAGATTCAATGCAATCCCATAAAAATTCCAATATAAATCTTCAAAGAATATGAAAGATTTTTTTGGATTTATATAGAAACACAAAACACCTAGGATAGCTAAAAACAATCCTGCATAACAAAATAAATGCTAGAGATGTTACCATTCCTGACTTAAACTTGTACTACAGAGCTACAATGATAAAAAGTAGCAAGGTATTGGCACAAAAACAGACAAATTGATCAATGGAATTGAATTGAAGTCCCAGACATAAATCTATACACCCATGGACACCTGCTTTTTGATAAAGAAACCAGAAATATACACAAACACACTGGAAAAAAAGACATCATATTCAAAACTGGTACTTATTAAACTGTGTGTGTGTGTGTGTGTGTGTGTGTGTGTGTGTGTGTGTGTGTGTGCGTATGAATTTAAATATATCTATAGTTCTCATCCAGCACAAAAAATCAACTCCAAATGGATCAAAGACCTCAATACAAAACCAGATATGGAGAGGAATATATGAAATTGCCTTGTACTCTTTGGCACAGCATCAGACTTTCTGAACAGAACACCGTTAGCATTAGCACAGACACTAAGATCAACAATTAATAAATGAGACCTCATGAAACTGAAAAGCTTCTGCATAGCAAAGGACTCCATCATTTGACCAAAGCAGCAGCCTAGAGAATGGGGAAAGAGTTTTACCAATTCCACATCTGATAGAGGGCTAATATCTGAAATATATAAAGAACTAAAAAACATGGATATGAAGAAAACAAATAACCCAATTTAAAAATGGAGTACAGTTCTAAACAGATAATTTTCAAAAGAGGAAACTCAAATGGCTGAATAGCACTAGTGTTCAACATCCTTAGTCATCAGGGAAATGCAAAACAAAACTATTTTGAAATTTCATCTTACACCAGTTAGAATAGCCAAGATCATTAAAACAAATGACAACTCATGCTGTTGAGGATGTGGAATAGGAGGAACACGCATTCATTGCTGGTGAGAATGAAAACTCATACAGCCTCCATGGAAATCAGTGTGCAGTTCCTCAGGAAGATGGGAATCAATTTACTTCAAGAACCAGCTACCACTCTTGGGAATATACCCAAAGGGTGCTCTATCCTAATACAGAGATACTTGCTCAACTATGTTCATTGCTGCTCATAATAGCCAGAAATTAGTTGTCCCTCAACAGAAGAATACAAAAGAAAATGGTACACTTACATAATGGAATATTACTTGGCCACTGAAAATGACATCATAAAATTTGTACGCAAATTGATGGACCTAGAAGAACTCATCCTGAGTGAGGTATCTATGATCCAGAAAGACAAATATGGTTTGTATTCACTAGTGTGTGGATGTTAGTTGATAAGGATATAAATGATAACCAGGTAACAGTCCATAGAGCCACAGAGGTTAGATATAGAATAAAGAACTGAGGGCAGATTGATCATCCTAGGAAAGGGAAATAGAATAATAGTTATGGATGGAAGGACTGGAACAGGAGGATCAAATGAGGAGGGGGAGACAATGGGAAGATGAGGGAAGAATATGGGAAGAGACAGCTAAATTAAGGGCCATTCAAGGGATGGTATGGAAACCTAATACAATAGAAGCTTCCTGAAATAAAAATATATATAAAGCAATCTAAAATAAATTGTCAAATAATAGAGGATACAAACCTCCAACTGGACATCTTTTGTCAACAAATAAAGTGTCCAGTACTGGGATGATATTATATTTAATCAAATTGTTGGCCATCAGCATCCCATGAGAAGTCTTAAACAAGCCAGGTGGTTGCAAGTCTCTAAGTTCCTCTCTAGAAACTGACAGTAGGATGCTATTGCTGAAGACAACAGCTATACAACTCGTTGAACATAGAGAAGTTGAACTGGTACCTATATAGAATCATCATCTGTATGTTCTAGCATCTTTGCTACAAGAAGGTACTCTTAATGCTACCAAAGGAGAAATGCAAACATCAACTCAGCTGCAAACCCTTAGTTCTTCAATTATGTCCTGCCTATAGGATATGCTGGTGCAATGGTGGCAAAAAGTTTGTGGGAGTAACCAACCAATATTTGATTTGACTTAATGCCCACTCCACAAGATGGAATCCATACCTGACACTGTTTGGTGACCATGAATCTGAGGCTAGGTTATTCCAAAGACCTAGGTTAAAACCAAATACTACTGTTTTACTAAAAGAATGTAGCAAAAACATGACTCTTAATGATATTGTGCTATACTCTTAGATCAATGCCTTGCTTAGCTAACATCGGAGAAGCATCCTCCTTCAGTGAATGGTAACAAATAAGAGACCACAGCTAGACAATATCCAGAGAGTGAGAGACCTTGGAACACTCAGCTAAAAAGAGATGTCTCCATTAAATCTCCCTCCTAAGTGCCAGGGAACGCTAAAGAACAGAAGATGAAAGTCAGTGTACGAACTAGAGTGGGTAGAGCACACCAAGAAAACAAGGCCCTCTAAATCAACAGGAAGGAGGCACATACGAAATCAGAGAGACTGAGGCAGCATGAATGGGACCTGCATGGGTCTGCACCAGATGAAGTCCTAGAGCTGAACCAAGGAATGGGCAAGTGCCCCCATCCCTAACCCAGAAGAAGTCTCCAACTGATAACCACTTAAAAAGAAATATTTAGTTTTTCCCAAGGTAGCTTCACTGGGAAACAAACTACTCTTAAGGGTAGGCTGCATGTCCAGCAGCAGATGGCCAACAGAAAATGAACAGAATGGCACCTTTAGAGGTTCCTGGTTTCATAATGGCATGTCAGGATTTTAAATTTTAAAAAAAATTGCATTTGTTTTTATCGAATATTTTTACTTTTATTATAATATCATAATAATAATTAGTCTAAAGGTCATTTGCATATATAGCTTGGATTTCAATTTAGTGTTTTTATGGGACTCCTGAGTATGTGAAAGAGTGGGTCTCTATAGCTATGCTTGTTTCTTGTGCCTTTTCTTGGGCTCTTTATCTTCTGTGTATTTGTATTGTCCTATTCCAATGTGTTAGATTTTGTTTTAAGTTATTATATTTAATTTCATTTTATTATAATCCCCTAGAAAGCTATTTGTTTTCTAATAAGAGAAAGAAGAAAGGGGGCGAATATGGTTGGGAGAGGAAATAGAGAGGAAATGACAACTGTAGAGGGAGGGGAAACAGTAATCAGGATATATTGTATGAGAAAGAAATCTATTTTTAATAAAAGAAAAACGAACATGCCAATAAATGCATCAAAAATAAACTAAAATAAAGAAAAAGAAGCTACATTTTGTAAAGGTCTATTTAAGAAAAGGTATGAGGATTTTAAACCTTTTCCTAAGTTCATAAAGCAAATCATAAACCCGTTGAAGTGTGTTTTAAAATACAGTCCTCTGATGTGCTCCAACCCATTTACGTTCTATAAAATCTATCAAAATGTTCTTTGTTGTTTATTATTAGCTTGTTTTATTTTTTGGAAACAAACAGAAAGCAACCACATATTTACAACTGTAGAAAAGATATTGAACAGTTTCTTAATTCTCAGTTCTCTTGGCAATGATTCACAGCTGAGCTTCAAGGGACTAATAGAATACTTGAGATTGTCTATAAAATTGGACCATACACATTGTTAAAAGATACTTAATCTTTTATTGGATTCTCAAAGGTGCTTATGACCAAAACCACAAAGGGCATAGCAACCACATTTAAAGGCACCAAAGTTGATTAGCAAAGTTTTAGTTTCATCGTGAAGCAAGGCTTTGGCATTACTAAACCATATTTTTTCCTTCTTATCCAACTTCCATGTGATGGTTTTTGTTTTATCTTATTATATTTCATTTGTCATGTTTGATTATTATCTCTTAGGAGCCTGTTCTTTTCTGACGAGAGACAGAAAGGGGGTGGCTCTGGGTGGGAGAGGAGATGGACAGGAACTGGGAGGAGTAGAAGGAGGGGAAACTGTAATCAGGATATATTGTATGAGAAAAGAATCTATTTTTAATAAAAAGGGAATTTTTATAAAATTATTTTGGTCTGAGAGTAGCAGATCTATGGCCATGAGAGTTGTATCTACACTGTAAGTTAACTATTACGCTAGATACAATGTTAAAAATGAATCATAGACAATTTTAAGACAATAGACAATACAGGGTTTTAATCCTTGAGATAAAGGGACACAAAAGGTAATTTCTGTATCTGCTTTTGTTTTGGTTGACTTTTCAAATTGTGTGAAGAAACAATCCAGAGAACAGCAATCCTTTGGTACTAAAGAACTGGATCTGATTTGCGGAGTTAGAAAATTGGCTAGAATCTATTAGAATGGGGTTTTCAGAAATCAGCACCTGTGACATCTGAAATCTTTGCTGCTAAACAGGAACAGGACAAGACTTGCTGAGTTCTAATAGAAAATATCTGATGGACATGTGAAGATAAAATCGATAGGAAGCCTAGCCAACTCAAACGAGGAGTTGTTCAGTACCCTGGTGATTTAGCTGAGATACCACAAGGACCATGCCTTGAAATGTCGTTATTGTAGTCTGAGAAGAAGGTCTACTGTAGAACTCAAACAACTCTGAAATCAAGTTTCAACAGGTTGAAGCTGACCCTCCAGCAATGAAATGCTAGTCAGAGTACAATCTAATGATCATTGTGAGAAGACAGTCAAATTATGACTTTGAGAAACATCATTCATGATGGTAAGTATACATTTAAGTGTTACAATGTGAGAATAAGCACAAAAATGTCAAATAAGATTAGAAGGAAAAGCCAATGATCACACAGGCATTACAACAGGGTTCTAAAATAATTATAAGTATAAATATTTAGAAAAATTGGCACTGAGAGAACACACAGTAAATGGCAGCAGAAAATATTAGGACTAGAACAAAGACACAGAGCTGGACATGTAGGTCAGACATAGAGCACTTAACATGCTTGAAAACCTGAGTTCACTGAAACAACTGAAGAGGAAGTCTAGGATTAAAATAAATGACATTTTTAAAAAATTAAAGTAAAATTACACTACTTTCCTCCATTCCTTTTCCTTCCTTCATCTCCAACCTCTCCCATGTTCCATCTCAAATTCTTGGCCTCCTTTTCTTTACTTGCTATATTAGTATTAGTATTATTTTAATTTATTTATTTGAGACAGGGTCTCACTATGTAGCTCTCATAGTTCCAGAACTCACCATGTAGACCAGGCTAGCCTTGAACTCACAGAGATCCACCAGTTTTTGCCTCCCAAGTGCTGGAATTACAGGATGATGACATGACACTTAGGTCTTTAGTTGTTATTGTCACACATATATTTATATGCATGACCATATAAATACAACCTGCTCAGTGTCGCTTTCATGTACTCAAATTCACAGATGACCATTTGGTATTTGGATAACCAATTAGGGGGCTCATCCTTGGAAATGATTGATTCTCTCTCTCTGCGCAGTTATTAGCTGCCCACAGTTCTTTGTCTATGGTTGGGGCTCCATGATATTCCCCCTTCCATGATAGCATGTCTTATTTAGGTCAGCTGTGTTGATGAAAATTCATTGTTGTAGCTTCCCTGTCATTTCTAGGAGACACAATCTCACAGCAGAATTTTGGTCCTCTGACTTTCTCAGGCTTTTTGTCCTATTTCCCATGATGTTCCCTGAGCCTTAGGTACAGAAGTTGTTGGTAGATTAATATACTTGGGTTGGGAACCCTGTGATCAATTGTTCTCTGCATTTTGACCAATTGTGGGTTTCTGTAATGGTCTATCCACTACAAAGAGAAACTCCTTTGATGAGGAGTGACAGCTACATGATGGGGGAGGTCCTTCTGTGTATATATTTGTCTTATTATTTGATAAATAAAGTACTGTTGGTCAATAATGAAGCAAGTTAGGAGGAACTAGGAGTCGAGGAGGATTCTGGGAAATGTAGTAAATAGAAGTCTTGTGATCCAGGCAGGAAGTGACATAGCAGGCAGACTCAGAATATAAGCAGGGATAAGCAGGAAGTCGCTCTCTCCCTCTGCCTCTCTTCTCTGTGGAGCCACCACGTGATCCTGGGAAGAGGACTCATGCCACTGGTGTCCTCCATAAGGTAAGTCTCTATAAATATATAGATTAATGACTATGGTTGATACTTAAGATAGAGCAAGCATATAAGAAATCCTAATCATTGGCCAGCAGCATTGTACCTAATATAAGTCTCTGTGTGTTACTTGGGGCCCTAATGTGGCATCAGGTGTAACTCAGGCAGATGGCAGAAAGAGTTATCCTTACAGCTACACTTATCTGTGGGTAGAAGGATAGGTATTTAACATACAGGTAAAAATTATGTTAATTTAGTAAAATGCTGATAATAGGTTCTCCTCTAAGATCCAAGACCCAATATCCCTGGGTAGTTGACTAGGTTTCTAATAGCTGGCATGATTTCTTTCCTGTTGAGTTTAACTTACATCTAATTAGGCAGCTGTTGGTTATCACCAAGGTATGGGTAGTACATTGTACCTTTAGAAATATCTTGATATGCCGGATATTATAGGCTTCGTAGCTGGTTAAGAATATTGGTTGCTATTGGTAGTTTGAATAGTACTGCCTCTCTTCTCTGTGGAGCCACCATGTGATCCGAGGAAGAGGACACATGCCACTGGTGTCCTCCATAAGATAAGTCTTTATAAATATATTGATATAATTATAAATACTTATATTTATAAATATAAACTGGTATTGTGAAAGTCAGTTTCCAGGCAGGAGGCTTTCAGGTCAGATCCAACTTGAATCTTCTGAATCTTATGTCTAAAGTTCATGATATCTTCAACAATAGGGACTTACTCAGTCTTTGGGAAGCAACAAAGGGCAATGACAATATTCCATATTGTTTTGGGGCTCTCTTCAACTACCTTGACCAGCATCTCAAAAGAGAATTTCTTATGGCTGGTATTGAGATTTTTATTAGATAATCTATAACTTGCAGTGGCATCATCAGCCCAAGTAGCACAACTTTATTTAAGATATATATGTATATCCATACACTTACATGTATAATTTTGTGTAAATAAAAAAATAATATGATTCTTTGTGGCCTTTTCAAAGGTCCTTACTGTCATTTTTCTCTCCCTGCTTCTCCTTATGTATTGACTTCCCTTCCCCTTCCACCATTAAAGCACCCCCTATTTCCCAGTTTCATTCATACTATTTGCATAGGGTTAATATCTTAAATGGAAGATTTATTAGAAGATTGTATACCGAAAGTATATTTACTGTACTTTAAAACAGGTTAATAGACACTATACAATCTGAAACACCAGGAAAAAAAAACATGCCCACAAAAGTAGGCTATTTCTTTGCCAGGTAAGGATAATACCAAGTAACAGTTATGTACTTTTAATGGAAAGGAGAATAATTAGAAATGAATATGGAGGGAGAAATGCCTTCCAATTTTCAAACTTACTGAAAAAAAATGAACATATTGGCTCAGAGCCTCCTGAGGCTTGGGGACTGTGCACTGGGGAACCCATCCTGGTGCAACAGCCCATCCAGAGTCTGCCAGCATCAAGGTGCTAGTCCCACCTCCTCCCACAGGGGGAGATAAGCATGGGCCTGTTTCCAGCATGCCTCCTGAGGCTTAGTGCCTGTGAGCAAGGGAACCTGTCCCGGCAGAACAGCCCATCCAGAGTCTGCCAATGTCACAGTATTAGACCAGCCTCCACCCACGGGAAGAGGAGAGCCATCGGAGTATTGGACCTACTTGCACCCACCAAAAGAGAACCTTGGACCCATACCCAACAGGAGAGGAAGAGTCCCCACCTGCACCTACTGGAAGAAGTGATAGGAAGATAAAAATATAAAAACATATTCAGCAACAGAAAACCAATATGATGACACCAGAGTCTAGGAACTCTACATCAGCAAGACCTGAACATCACAATGCCCCAACACAGATGAAGCAGAAGAGAATTACATTAAAAGCAACTTCATAAAAATGATAGAGGACCTCAAAGAGGATATGAGAAAAGCCCTTAAAGAAAGAAATCAGCAAATCTCCTAAGGAAAGCCAAGAAGTCAAACAGATGAAGGAAACAATTCAAAGAGTTCAAGACCTGAAAACTGAAACAGAGACAGTAAAGAAAACACAAACTGAGGGAATACTGGAAATAGCAAAGCTGGGTAAATGATCATGAACTAAAGATGCAAGCATAACCAATAGAATACAAGAGATGGAAGAGAGAATCTCGGGCATTGAAGATACACTAGGACAAATAGATTCATCGACCAAAGAAAGTCTTAAGTCCAACAAATCCCTAACACAAATATCCAGGAAATATGGAACTAAGTGAAAAAGGCCAAACCTAAGAATAATAGGTGTAGAAGAAGGCAAAGAAACCCAACTCAAAGGTGCAGAAAACATATTCAACAAAATCATAAAAGAAAACTTTCCCAACCTAAAGAAAGACATGCCAATGAAAGTACAAGAAGCTTTCAGAACACCAAATAGACTGGACCACAAAAAAGTCCACTGGCCACATAATAATCAAAACACCAAACACACAGTATAAAGAAAGAATATTAAGAGCAGCAAAGGAAAAAGGCCAAGTAACATATAAAGGCAAACCTATCAGAATTACACCTGATTTCTCCATGAAAACTCTGAAAGCCAGAAGGTCCTGGATAGACATTCTACCAACACTAAGAGACCACAGATGCCAGCCCAGACTACTGGAACCAATAAAGCTTTAAATCATTATAGATGGAGAAAACAAGATATTCCATGACAAAACCAGATTTAAACAATACATAGCCTCTAATCCAGCCCCATAGAAAGTTCTGGAAGGAAAACTCCAATGCAAGGAAGTTGACTACACCCAAAAAAACATAGGTAATAGATAATCCCACTTTACCAACAGTCAAAAGAGAAAAGGAGTAGAATTCCACCTACAATACCAACAACAACAACAAATCCAAAACAAACAAATCAACAATCAATGGTCATTAACATCCCTCAATATTAATGGTCTTAACTTGCCTAAAAAAAGGCACAGGGTAACAGAATGGATATGAAGACAGAATCCATCCTTCTGTTGCATACAAGAAACACACCTCAACTTCAAAGACAGAGGGTACCTCGGAGCTAATGGTTGGGATAAGATTTTCCAATCAAATGGACCCAAGAAACAAACGAGTATAGCAATCCAAATATCTAACAAATTAGACTTTAAAATAAAATCAACAAAAAGAGATGAAGAAGGTCATTTCACATTCATCACAGGAGAAATCCTTCAAGATGAAATCTCAATTCTAAACATCTATGCCCCAAATACAAAGACATCCACATTTGTAAAAGAAACATTACTAAAACTCAAATCACACATAAAACCTCACACACTTATAGTGGGAGATTTCAACACCCCACTCTCACCACTAGACAGGACAACCAGAAAAAACTTAAAAAAGAAACATGGGAACTAACAGAAGTCGTGACACTATAGAGTGTAACAGCCATCTATAGAACATTCTATCCAAACACAAAAGAAAATACCTACTTCTCAGCACCACATGGAACCTTCTCTAAAATTGACCACATACTCAGAAATACAGCAAAACTCAATAGGTACAAAAAATTGGAATACCCCCTATATCTTATCAGACCACCATGCTTTAAATTTAAAATTCAACAACAACACAAATTGTAGAAACCCTACAAACTCATGGAAATTGAACAATGTGCAATTACAACATTCCTGGGTCAAAGAAGAAATAAAAAAAAGAAATTAAAGACTTCCTAGAATTCAATGAGAATGAAGACACAACATACCCAAACTTATGGGACACTTTGAAAGCAGTACTAAGAGGAAAGTTCATAGCACTGCACTAAGTCCCCACCTAAAGAAACTGGAGAATAGAGAATTAACAGCACAACTTAAAGTTCTAGAACAAAAAGAAGCAAACTCACCCCAGAGGAGTAGCTTCCAGGAAATAATAAAATTGAAGGGCTGAAATCAATGAAGTAGAAACAGAAAATAATACAAAGAATCAATGTAACAGAGTTGGTTCTTCGAGAAAATCAACAAGATAGACATACCTTTATCCAAACTTACCAAAAGGCAGAGAAAGAACATGCAAATTAATAAAATCAGAATGAAAAGGGGGACATAACAATAGACACTGAGGAAATCCAGGGAATCATCAGGCCATGCTTTGAAAATCTATACTCCACAAAATTCAAACTTTTAAACGAAATGGACAATTTTCTGGATAGATATCACTTACCAAAATTAAATCAAGAACAGATAAGCAATTTAAATAGACCTATAACCCCTAATGAAATAGAAGC